>NC_142589.1:26767595-26830095 GCF_965207765.1 Zootoca vivipara
GTGTAGCATATTGGCACGAGCTCCTGCCATCCTGAAGCATTTTTCTAAAATTAGTTAATTAGTGCACGCACCTCAAATTTAACTTGCTTTATGCATGAGAGTAAAAAAAAGAAGGTTGTAAGGTATTTAGCTATTTTTGCCTTTTTGTGAGTCGCTTTTGGTGCATATCTTTGTACATTTGGGATAAACAAATGTATTTACCATTCTAAATATTTCATCCATCACACACTGACTTTTCAGAAGATTTTGAAAAGGAAGAAGATAAGAAGAGGCCATTAGATCATACCAATGGCCCATCTAGTCCAGCTTCCTGTTCTCAGAGTGGCCAACCAGATTCCAGGGGGAAACGAGCAAGCAGGATTGGAGCACAAGAGCAACTCTCCCCTCCTGTGGCTTCCAGCAACTGGTATTAAGATGTTACAGGTAGGTAGCTGATCAGTGAGAGGATTGGTTCAGGACCAAGGAAAATGAGAGGCTGAAAGATTGGCCAGTTATCCCTTCCAGGTCATCGGGTGATCAGTACCCTCAGAATCAATTGTGTTTCATCTGCAGACTGAAAGCCATAACAACAGCAAATACTTGTGGTTTTCGCTAGATGGATTTCTCTTCCAGATATGGGGTAAATAAGCAAATGTTGGAAACCTCTGCTCCCATTTCAGTTGGAATTCTCTAACACCCCTGAGAAGAACTGGGATGGTTTTAGGTTGGTCCAAAAGAGCTGGAATGACATCACATCTCATTCAAGCCCACTTCAAGTACTGATATAAAGTGATGAATAAATAATTTTAATTAGTCAACCAGAGCAATTATCAGCCGATAATTTCTTCTCTCCTTTGCCCCAGGTTCCTATATTAACTTATTTTGTTTAGCAAATTCCCATCATGAATTAAAAGTGTTATAATTAACTGGTTAAAATGTTTAGGGTATTACTTATTCTTATTAAAGGAAACATTTCATAAACAAAGGAAAGGGGTCTAATTAATATGTTCTTAAAATATAGGGTTTTTAATCCAATTCGGAGCACTTAACAACAAAGTACAGAGAAAGACAGATGAAATTATGTTCTGACTCTGTGCAGTGAATAAGCCCAATGGGAACCTCTGTATATAGTTATCAGTGGCAGTTAAATCTGCTTAGGAAAGCAACAAGTCCTTTGTTCGGTTGACAACAGTTATTACAATTAATTCATTCTGTGATTGGTACTTGCGCTGAGTGACAAGGTGTTATTTTACCTCTGTAAAAGTTAAAATGGTAATACCTACATGCGAAATAACACAGCAAGCTTGCTATCACTCATGGAATAAAAGAAATGTGAGGCTCCTGAAAGGTTTTTTGATCACCATACCTAAATTTCCCAATGTTCCTTTGGATTTGAAGCTCTTGGGCTCTCCTCCAAAGAAACTCTTTTCAAAGTTTTGAAAGATGGGAGGAATAGGGTGGTGGGAAAAAAAGGTTCAGGAGCAGAAGAGTCTTGAAGGATCAGATCAAAGGTCCATCTGTATTCTCACAGCTGCAGGGGCGGGGCAGATGAATTTGATTCAGTTCACATTTATAGGTGGACTTACTGAAATCACACTTTTTGAAACAATATTTGGTCCGAAACACAGCCGTCCTTTGAAATCCACCCTTCTTTGAACTTTGCAATGCAATTCTCCAGTCAAGTGATGCGTAGGGTGTGGCTGTGTGTCATACATTAGGGTAAAGTGTACCTCAGAAGCCTATAATAGTGAAAATAACATACAAAACTGCATCATATTTGGGGAAATGGCCGTCAAAACTGCATACAAAAATATGTTTATTAGGGGGATGCTATAGATCAGGCTTGCTCAGACTCGGCCCTCCAGATGTTTTGAGACTACAATTCCCATCATCCCTGACCACTGGTCCTGCTAGCTAGGGATCATGGGAGTTGGAGGCCAAAAACATCTGGAGGGCCGAGGTTGAGGAAGCCTGTCACAGATGGTTGCTGAATTGTAAAGAATTGCATTTTAGAAACTTGGAGGCCTGAAATTGACAGCTTTTTTTCTATCCCTACCCACTGTGGCTATCCAGATTCCTTAGGAAAGCCCAGCACAGAGCATGAAGTCAACAACACTATGTCGTTATTCTTTCTCAGTAGCTAGTTAGTAGTATATTGTTCAGAAAGCATTTGTATACTTTATCATCCATGAATTGTCTAGTCCACCTCTAGAGTCATCTAGGCTAATGGCCATCAACATACCTTCCAGCAGTCAATTCCATAAATCAATTATATGTCATGTGAATGAAGTCTTTCGTTTGTCCTGAATCTCCTACCAGTCTGTTTAATGGCACGACCTCTGGTTCAAGTATTATGGGAGAGGAAGCAAAACTCTGGCTGCATTTACACCAAACATTTAAAGCACTGCCATACCACTTTAACTGCCATGGCTCCACCCAAAGAATCCTGAGCTGCAGTTTGATAATGGCGCTGGATGTAAATCAAAGAGCTACAATCTACCAACTGGTTTAACAATCAATCCCTCAATCCCTCTTCCCCGGGAGCTCTGGGAATTTGTAGCTTCATGTGGGGAATAGGGGTCTCCCAGAAACTCTTGGCACCACTTGCAAACTACAGTTCCCAGGATTCTTTGGGGGAAAGCCACGGTGGTTTGATGTGTTACAATAGTGATTTCAATGTATGGTGCAGATGTGACCTCTGTCTACTTTTTCTACAACAGGCAAAAGAAGTCAAAGACTCTATTTCAAAAAGTAGCAGGTGTGGGCAGCAGCCCCTGAGTTGCAGTATACTCTGAACTGAACTTAAAGTGCAATTTTATGTTGTCCAAATTAATCTGATTTCCCCTATAGTTAGCAACAGCAAACAGCATCACTCTGTTGGCTGTTGTAAATATGTACAGCATAGTTGGAATGCACTGCTGTCTGCATTTCAGTTCAACTTCAGTTGCACCAATCTGTGTCTGAAAATAGGAAGATCAAACAACTTTGGTCCATGTTGCTTGTGAATCCCCCCCCAAAAAAAGTATGCTTAGCTGAAATTCAGATGTATGACTTTCGACAAACTATTCAGCTCCCAAATCCTTCTCTACTTCTACACATTATCTCCCCTGAGGGATAAGCACATGTGCATAGGATCTGTGTCTCTTCCAGATTGTACCAATAATTTTGTCAATCTCCATCCATTTTGATTAACAGAGGGGGGGGAGCCCTGCCCAACTCACCCTGAACATTCAGGCATTATTTTGGTTCCATTGGAACATTTTCTGAGAGGCAAAGCACTGTGGGTAAATGACTGCCAAGATCGTTAAAAAAATCCCTAGAATATCGTCCAGATAGTCAAATTCCTGCAGTGTTAGCAAATGACAAATAATCATTATCTCTGGCTACTTCTGAATATATCTACTTTTATTCTCCATTAAGCCTTGCTAAACCATCGACTTAAGAGAGAATCATTATAAATCCCCATTTTGAATTTTTTTTATTAGTCGTATTTATCACCTTCCCAAAATCAATTCTGCATTTTTAAATTAAAACAAATGACTATTTGCACTGTAATCAATATGACTATGCAATGGCACTTTAAAACTGGGTTGTGTGGGAGGGGGAAATAATAAAAAAAATAGAACACCGAGAAATATTCTTCTTTGGCTGCATCACTCCAATTTCAATATAATTCAATATTTAATAAATAGAATCCTCTGTGTCTTTGTAGGGAAACATCATAAAAAATGCAAAAGGTTTCATGGTCTCCAATAAACTTGTAGGAAACAAAGTGTTTCCATCTCCCTCCATAAATACTGCAACCCCTGTGCTGTTTGAGATGCGGCCCCCTCACCCGTTTCCATGCATGAGAGTTTGCTTGCTCTGATTATGTATAAGAAAAGAGGTATGCATATTTAATGATGCTGGTAACTGAACACTACCTACGAAATCCCAAAAAGCAAGGGGTGTTTCTTTTTGTGGGGGGTAGAGAGACAGAGAGAACCAGCCCCGTCTCTTTTAAACTTTGGTGGCTTGATGTTTTCAAAAGGGCACAAAAAGCAAAGGCTTATATAATACCTAATTTGTACATCTGTGGTTTCCCCTCTGACTCGTGCAGGCGCCATATGTTTTTAATTATCATAATAGCCTTAAAGAACCTGTTCAATGGGAAACACACATGATCTTTTTTTATTGTTGGCCTGTAATTTAAACAGTTTTAACAGAAAAGGTCTGGCTGTAAGGGAGTGACGAGCGCAAAGGTCTAAGAACCCTGTTGTTGACCTCTGGATGTGGGAGTTAGGAATCCCACCCACAGAGGTGGGACTTTATTCTCCCTTCCCTGACAGAAGTAATTGGTCACATGTGAAATGATTTTTCAGGACCTGGAAAGGCATAATCTCCCATCTCAAATGACTCAGTGTTTCAGGCAGAGGCTGACACAATAGGACTAAGGTCTATAAATATTATCGCACAACCAATCTATGTTTTCTTCTGAAACTCTGCGACTGATACGATAGCCAAACCTCTCTGAAAATTCAGAAGCTACACGTCCCACCAATTCTCATTAGCCGTTGCCCTTTCAAATAGCACAGGACTGATTCCCTCCTCCCCTTCTCCTTCTAAAAAAGCCTTGCACATTCTGTACTTTTGTCTACTGAAAATGGTCAGATATCATTGGCGCTGGAATTGAATTTAACAAGTTCAGTTCATGCTGATTCCGGGACTACTAAACACATAATCAGTCCCATAACGTTATTAATTATCATTCAAGCGGCAGCCTTTAACATCGCCACGCACCCACAACTTCCCTTAGCCTGCACCGAAAAGTCAAATATAAAACCATTGGCATGAAAGGGGAAAAGGCCACAGTCCTATGAACAACACAGAAATTGCAAATAAGCAGGCACTGAGCAAACACTTGTGCATGGAAAACAGAGAGAGAAAAGACAGACCTCTGCGTTCTGCAAGTCAGAAATGTTTCAAGTTGTAATATTCCACCACTTCAGTTCATCTAATTTGGGGGGGGGGAGTTGAAGTAAATTGCTGCGACAATATGTTTAGGTCAGGAAAGCAGGCACAGCTAAAGGTTTGAGAAATCAATTGGTATAGTTGCTCCATCAGACTGAATGGGCTTCAGTTGTTCCAGAAAACACAGAAGGGAGCTATGTCCAAGGACTGCTGTCTTGGCTGCAGGCCAAACCAATGCCTGGGAGATGTTTGCTGGATCTGGATTGGGGTCTCACCACTGTGCCTCCCTCCCCCAAGCGGTGGCACTGTTGGAACTGCCGTAGCTCAGTGCTTGAGCATCAGCTTTGCATGTAGAAGGTTTCCGGTCTACAGTGGTACCTCGACTTACGAATTTAATGCGTTCCGAACGCACATTCGTAAGTTGAAAAAAAAATGTAAGTCAAATCCCATAGGAATGCATTGGGAGAAAAAAATTCGTAAGTCGAAGCAACCCTATCTAAAAATTCATAAGTTGAAAAAATCCTATCTAAACCGCATCCAAGATGGCGGACGGAGCTCCGTTCGTAAGTCAAAACATTTGTAAGTCGAGTCATTCGTAAGTCGAGGTACCACTGTACTTCCCCTTATCTACCTCTGTATTAATTTTTTATATTCTAAGTTGCTTGGGGCAGGGACTGTCTTCTTTTAAGTGTCACAAACAGTGAATACAATATATGTAATATAACAGTGGGGATAGCCAGACACCTCTGTAGAACTTGCCATCCTTTGCTCCATCCTTGCTGGATCTGAGGCTGTTTGACTATGATGCATCCAAAGTATGATGCCTCTTTATAAATCAGAGTCTGAAGAAGTGTTGGATTAGAAAATATTCTGTTATGATCCACTGCTGCCAGAAAAAGATATCAGATAAGAAATAATGGTGATATAAATCTGAAAGAAAAAGCCGGTTTAAACCACTGAGTCGTTTTGTGGTGGTGGTTTTCAAAAGCATCTCCAGTAGGGTTGCCATAGTTCAACAAGTGAAAAGCTGGACAAAAAAGTAGTTGAGCTTTTCTTAGTTTTGCCCAAAGTTCTGGAGCTTTTTGAGCAAAATAATTTTTGAGCTTTTAAAAAGTAAATACACCAAAAACAGCACTGCCTATTTTCCACCTGGACACTGCTTCGGAAAAGCAGTATTCCAGGTATGTCCAGGAAATTCTCTATTCATGGCAACCCTAAAATTCTCCAGGTCTGAGTATTTGCAAATGTGTGTAAAATAAAGTGTATGGGGATAATCCAAAGATTAAAATATCAGAATCAAGGTTCAAATACCAGATTTTGTTGCCACATTCTGTGGGAAATTAAATGCATCGACACCATCCCTTGCATCTTTTCTTTCTTATATGTTTATGGTAGACTGTGGCCCCCTATGTTTCTCACCTGCTCAAGGCCCTACAAACTCGATCCTTGCATAATTGAAGCAGTTCTAGATATGCAAACACACACAAACAGATACACACATTTAAATGCTCTGCTTTCTTCCCTGTTTACGATTCCCCAAACCCCAAACCCTTTTGAAAGTCTCCTCTAAATTTCTTTTAAAAAGAGATTACACCAGTACCACTGTGATCCCATCTGCAGAGGCAATGGCAACGCAATGCAGGAAGCATAAAACACCAAATTCCCACAGACGGCATCTGTCTTAGTACAAACAATGGGCCATTATCTTGTAAATAATTCTGATTAAACTCCAGGATTTTCCCCAAACAAACAGAAGGGGAACTGATGGTGAGACTGTAGCTAGTGAAAACGTCGGGCTCTTTCCTTTCTTTAGCGTTCACGTTTCAGGGCTACTATCTACTGGGAAGTTCTCCTGAGTGCCTGGATTCGTTTCGATGGGATTTGTGTAGAATTATAAGCCACACTGACACCCACTCCCCCAGCCTCAGTCATCTCCATCATTTGGCTTCCGTAATATTTATTTATTTTCATATATATCTCTTCTTTCCCCCGTGGATCTCAAGGTGGCATACACAGTTCCCTTCCTCTCCACTTATATCTTTGCCACAACCCCGTGAGGTAGTTTGGGTGAGAGACTGGGGCTGGCCTGAAGTCACCCTGTGAGCGTCATGGCTGAGTAGGAATTTCAGTCCCAGTCTCCCAGAACCTAGTCCAGCACACTAACTGTTACACCACACTGGCCCACTTGCAGAGATGGCAGCCACTCAATATACAATGACAAAGTCACTGATGCAGCATTGATTTCATGGAGTTAATTGTGTGATCTTTTAAAGAAGTAAATAGTAATCTCAGGGAGAGTTGAGCTGCAGACGGTGGGGAGGAACCCCTTGCCATGGCCCTGATGAAAATCACACACACACACACACACACACACACACACACACACACACACACACAAATATATATATATACTATTTGTCTCAAGAGAGAAGCTACTGGGGCGTGGGAGGCATTTCACTGGGACCGTGGCAAGGGGGAGAATTAAGCTTTACCTCTCCAGTTCAGCAGTCTCTCATTCCCCAGCCCCTGTGACTGTGATTTATTTCTTATTATTATTTTTAATAATCCATGGTTGTTTTACTTTTAATCATTTAAAATATCTGCCAATGAGAAAATCCTATATGTCTCTCTCTCTCTCTCTCTCTCTCTCTCTCTCTCTCTCTCTCTCTGTGTGTGTGTGTGTGTGTGTGTGCGCACACACAGGTTTTTTTTGCAACAGCACTCGCCAGCATGGAGCACAAACACCTCCCCCCCCCACAGTCCATTGCCCCATTTTGTGCTGTCACCCACACTATTTTTTATGAATATATGAGTACCAGCACCTCATTTTTTAAATTATATATATATTCCCTACACGTTTTTGGGATGTTGAGAGGGGACACTCTTGGTAGTTCTACCACCCTCAAACACTAAGGCAATTGTGGTGGCATTTCCTAGGTTGCAGAATTCCCTCTTCAAAGAGGTGCTACTGGTACTTTTATTATAAAGTTTCCACCATATGCTGAAGATGCAACTCTTTATCCTGACACTTGACACCTAAGATAAATGTTTTCAGGTTCCACCCTATTCCTGGGATAGTAATTCTTTTCAACTGTTTATAATATTGAATTTTAAATGGATGTAACTTGTCAATTTGCTCTTTTAAAGGGTGTAAGAGGCCTCTATGCAGGCCCAGCACCCAGAACACAGTTCACACAGCAGAAAACATGTTGTCCACAATACTCTCAACAACAAGTATGGGGTCATCTCCGCAGAGCCACTTGTTGCTAACAACCGCCCTTGGTTTCCAATCTTGGAGAATATCCAGCCTTGGGAGAAGGAGCTTCCATCTCCATGTCATTCAGATGGTTCTCAAACATCTCCAAGCAAAGGAACACACTGGAGGTGGAGTGTTTGTGCTTTGGTTTGTGCTTTGGTAGGGCTTACAAAATGGACATATTGTTTGAATCGAGCCTTTTATTATAGTTCTTGGTAGTCTTGATTCTTGATAGCCTCTTGTTTTATGGCATTTATCAGTATATAGGTGCTGTCACAAATAATAGAATAACTGCTGTACCATACCATAACTGCAAAAAAAGTATGATTTCTCAAACTTTCAAAGAAGCTCATACCTAGGTCAGGTGTGCAAGCTCTAAAAGCAGCAATTCCCAAACCACTTCTCCCTAGACGTTTCCATCATTTAGTAGCCATAAAGCCTTCCTGCCTCCTATCTTACTATGTTTGGGCCAGGATAGTTTTAAGTCTCCTCTCTCTGTGTTGTGATTGTCTGGCACCCACAGAGGTTATCTGAAGACTACTACAAGAGAGTAAGTGTGCAGTAATTTGATCCGGCCCATCTCCTGCTGCTTAGGTTCATCAGATCTCTCATTGAAAACCATTAACTTTCAAGAAAATCACACAGTGTCTCCATTCTTTCCAGTGGTGGCTGGTGTCCACTGAGACTGAGAGAGTGTAAAACAAGAGGTCAACTGTGGGCAGCACCAGACCATTGATGGGCAGTCAATTAATTCTAGTTTTGTCTACATTCTCCTCCTTGATGAGTTCTACAATGGCAAAACTGAGACTAAGGAGAAGTCTAATAGGCCATGCCACCCCTTGATTTGCTTATAATAAGGATCTTGAGTGGGGGCTAGCTTTGGGCAGATTAAGGTTGGTGGGGCAGTGTCCCATTCAATATAATGGACCGATTGATGCTCCTGTCTTGAGCTGTTTCCAAGTACACCTGTGTGATGCCATCTCTCTTTCAAACCTGTCCTTAAAATCTTTGCACAACCCCTTTGTTCCCATGGCTATTTGTTCTTTCAAACTTTTGCAGGAATCATTTATGTTGTTCTGGGGTTTAAGATTGTTTGTACTGTAAAGCTACTTATACAGGGTATCCAGTGAAACTTTCTTGTATTTTGACTGGTTCTTGAAAATTAATTTTAAGTGATATGTTATCTGCATGCTGCAAACAACTCTGAGGTCACAGTGTAACAAAAGAATAGTTGATCAACACTAGGTACACCAAACCTAGGTAGGTGTAATAGAAATGAAGCACATTCTTCTATTTATCCCTGCCTCCTCTTCATCTGTGCTTAATTCTTATATTGTAATTTACTTGGCACAGCGACTATCTTCTTTTAAGGCTATGCACATGAATGGCAATATATGGAGGATATATATTAGCAGATCAATAAGTAAAAATCTTAACATACTGTTGTTGCAATTCACAGATATGACTCCATCTCCAGGCCACTATAAGCAAGCTACTGCTATATCCTAAAATGAACCCATTGCTCCCATTGACATCACTCAAAACTTGCACTGCAGCCAGACCATCCTGCTTAAGATTAACTGAAATGAATGGGGTCCCAACATCAAGTAAACCAGTTATGAATGGGTGGTGTGTTCATTGACAATGGATCGCAGTAGTCCAACCCACAGAGAACGTGCCTGGCCCAGAAAAAAAGGGTTGTCATTTCAAATATTGGTTCTCATGTGTGGCTTATATAATAGAAGTCAGTGGTATCATGGGGAAATCACATGCCTATAATTGGCTAAAGTGCCAAAGGTCACAAGGGAAAGGGATGCAATCTGTCCATTTCTAGGGGGGTTCCTAAGAGCTTAAAACTGACAGCAAGTTATATTCCTAATTCAATGCATAGATAAGAAAGTAGATGTGTCACAAGGTAGTCTTTAGGATAGCAAGTCATCTCACATGGGGAAAAATGATCGTGAAGATGAACAATTTGGATTGTAGCCAACTAAGTTCTACTGGGAGTAGACCCACTGAGAATATTGTTTCTTAGCCATGCCCATTATTTTCAATGGGTCTTCTCTAGGTAGGAGTAGCATCAGATACAACCTTTCATCAGGAGTGATTCAGCATTTTCCCCAGTACAATCCCCCCTACCTCCCTGATCTTTCAACTTTTACAAGACATATCCGAGATTTAAAGTTCAAAACTCTGCTGAATTCAAAGGTCAGCAGTTGTAACAGAAATCTTGTGTTCATGGGTTGTTAAAGTGTTTGTAATTCCCTCCTGGTCAATGTATCATGTATGTCTGAAGTTCCAAAAATATTCTAATTAGGTTGCTGTTTCTTCTGAAGTGCCTTAAATATCTGAATTTGTAACCAAATTTGTTTGTTTGTTGTTGTTGTTTTAATGCTCAGAACACGCTGTTATGCTGTCCTGGCTAATGCAGCATTTTATTTAATTGCAAAGCTTGTGGAAGTCTGAGCCAATGAACCACATTGTTTTAGGAAGCAGTAATAGTCGAGATATATAAATGGAAGTATTGAATAGAGCGAAAACCTTCATGGAAAGGGAAGTCCATGGGGACGTGGAATTAAACCAAGATTTCTATCGCGGGCACATTAAGTTGGGAGTCAATCTTATTGAACTTAGTGGGATTTGCTTCTGAATATACATGCATAGGTCTGGGCTCAACATCTTGGAGACCTGACAGTTCTGAACTCATGAAACACTCCTTGATGGTGAGAGAGTTGGCAAACAGGAAGTGTGTTTAATTCCAAACTGTATGGACTCCAGATATAACCGAGTTGGGTTAGGGTGTTCCATCAAGATTCTGGATCACACATTAGAGTTTATGCTACATCAAAGTTGCTAGATTCTCCACATTTATTATTATTCATTTTCCCAGAACTCCAAAGATTCGTAAGATCAAAAGTGTTTATTTCTGAACAATACTATCCAATAAAAATCAGACACTTATTCTATTGCGGACTTTGAAATCATGATGGAATGCCTTTTGGAAGCCACTGATGTAAGAAAGCTGTGGTATACAAGCCACTCTGAACTGAACTGACGGACCTCAATATGCAACTAGGCTGTGGTTCCTTGAGATGTGCCAAAGGGTTTGTGTGTGCAAAGGGGGATTTGCATTTGTTTATATGTCTTGAAGCAGGTACTCTCATCACACCAGATCACAAACTTTTCTGGAATCTCCAGTCTCCAATTCCAAAAGCAATTTTTGCCTTGTAGTAAGGGCTCTGCATGACAAGCAATCTACACTCAAGGCATCCTTGGGTTTACAGACCTAATTGTGCTGTCCTACTGGGATGCGGGTGGCACAGTGTTGGATGAAGAGAATCAATGTCTATGTTTGCTAGGGATAGGTAAATCTGTGAATTTCAAGTTATCTCGGGTTCTAATTTTTTTAGTTATTAAGTTCAATTTTCCACATTTCCATATGAGTATGCATTTGATTTTTCACTTATATGTACACATTTTGCTCCAGTATATGCATTTCTGAACAATTTAATTGGCTGAAGAAATGTATCACAAAATTTGGAGAAGTGAAAATTTCGAAGGGTTGAGGTGTCAACCACCTGAGAAGCACTCTTGTTCTGCAAGTTGTTCACTTTGTGTCTGTTTTTAAACAAGTCTGCATTAAACAGCCATTCACTAAAACTAATGGCCCTGCCTCTAGCCACAAAGCATTTATACCTTAAGAAGGCCGGAACAATGACTGCAGTGTCTGTTACATATTGCAAAACAAGGTCCTTATACAATGGTGACATAGCCTTCAACACTAGTGATGCGGCTTCAGCTGTAGCATTACAGAGTCAGATGTGATAGTGGAGACCTCAAATTATGCTGCTCACACAAATGTCCTTTTGTCCTGTTGGGACATCATCTCGCCACTGTTATTCCCATGGGATACAGAGAGTGTTCTCCTATCTGAGTGCAAAAAGTATACATATGAGGCTATACTCCTTCCAGAGTGTATAACTATTTACAGTTGTAACTTTCTTCGAAAATATCTGTTGGGTTGTGTGTGTGTGTGTGTGTCTGTGTCTCTGTGTGTGTGTTTTGAAGAGTTCCTAGTGAGGGGAAGTGCCGTCAGAGAGAGAGAAAGAGAAAGAGAGAGAAACAAAGAGAGAGAACAATCTCACAGTGAGTCTGGATAAATGTTACAGTTATCTCACAAATGCTGTATTATTTCCAAGCATTCCAAAATAATATAATTGTTCTACTGGTGAACTACAGATTTTTCTCAGTATGACACAGAACACTCAAATGTCAGGTCCTGACTCATGGTGTTTGGAAGGCATAAACAAAAAACTACCAATATGTTATTCAAAAGTGACAACATTAAATGATATATTAGAGAGTCTGGATGGAGGGATGATCTGTTTGGTATACAAGCAATTGAGGAAAAAGTCTCCAGTTGGGATCAGGCCTAGGAAAGACTCTTTCTGGATAGCCACTGTCTGTCAGTGCAGGTCAGCCTTCCTCAATCTGGTGTGCTAGATGCTGTCAAACTCACATCTTTCATCATCCCTGGTTGTTGGCTATGTTGGCTGGAGCTGATAGAGGCTGTAGTCTCTTGAAGGGCACCAGGTTAGAGAAGCCCAATATAGACAATATTGGTCTAGATGAGCAATTGGTCTGGCTCACGTAAGGCAGTTCTATTAGGTCCTTCTAGAGCTGCCAGGTAGCAACCTAGAGATTCAGAGGATGCCCTTAAAATTGCCTGTGGAGAATGAAATGAGGAATATGTAGTTCATCTTGCCTTTGAACTTCTTCCTTTTCGCCAGCAGCTGTAGCAAATAAGGCTTCACATGTGCCCCACAGAAGGAAGGGCAATGGGGAGAACCTGAAGATGAACAGGTGTAAGAAGCCAATGCTCAGGCAAACTCCCACTTCATCTGGCATAAGGTGGGTTTTGGGGGGTATGGCATGGGAACCCTAAATCCAGCTGTGTTATCTTTGATTTACATCAGTGAAAAAAATGATGCACATCTCTGTGATACGCTTCAATATGTTCCTCTTCAGCTAACCAATTGTTATATCGTAGATGAACAAAAGATGCACTAGTGGCTTTTCGCTTGAACAAATTGGTCTTTTCATTCAAGGAATTAAAAAAAGAAAGAAGAAATGAAATCCCAACCAGTTGCACTACCCAGTTTCCCTGTAAAACACCTCGGGATGAATCCTTCTCCTCCAGCTGACAGAGCAGCTTCCTGGCAGTTCTGTTGTTGAGTGAATTAACAAAACGACTCCAAACTATACTAATGGTTAACAGCTTTTTTAATTTTATTAGCAACACCAAGATAAGTTATTGAAGCATTGTTTTTAGTATTGTTTTACATTCCATTCAGAAATGACCTAACTTGGAACTCCATATACATTTAAAGATAAAGTGTGACACTTATTCAGAAAGCAACAATTATTAAAACTTACATGCCTTCATTACCAGGAAACCTTAATATATTTTCTAATTACTTCCAACAATACTCTATTTCAAAGCACATGATAACCCAGCAGAAGTTTACACATTTCACTTCAATCACAGGTTTTTTAAAAAAACTGTGGCTGTCAAGAGTGTTTGTTCATTGAATTTCACTGTCATTTCTTGGTTAATATTGAAGAAGAGGAAAACTGGTACAACATATTAAACTGGAAGCATTTCTCAAAAGAATGTGAAAAAAGATAACTACAGTAATTCTTGTCGTCCTAAAGTATTACAAAATTTGAAACTATTTAAAACTCAAGTAGAAATGACAATTAAGTAATCTTTTTAAAAGGAAGTTTCCACTTCGAAGGCAGTCCATTCTCTAGACTCATATGCCTACATAACAAAACATATTACAAAGCCTTTGATTTTTGTATTGCTGCGATAAACAGATTATAGTGAACACATATATCGATTCCTACTCTTTGACAAATATATAGAAATTCCTCTTTGCTTTAAAGAGTTAACAGAGCAACATTACATTTACCCCCAGTGATATAATTATCTAGGAACATGAGCAGAAAAGCAGCAGATTCAGAAATTCAACAAGATTACACATTTTTTTTACAATAATAAAAGAATATCCAAAATACTGATATGTGAAAGACAAAAATTGTTCTTATTTGTGTATATCTTTCTTTTTTAAGGTGCAAAATTATGACTAAAAACAACAGCACAGGACTGGTTTGTGGCTGCAGTTCTACACTCTTCTTATGTGCAAGTCCTACTGATGTCAATGGGAATTCTACACGAGTAACTGTGCCAGATTACAGTCTACCCATTTATGCTATGGTAGTTTTATACGCTAAGTGAGACTGAAACCATGGTTTGAGTACATGGCAAATACTTGTAGGTATCTCAGAGGACAGCAGAGTAGACCAAAGTTCAGGCTGTAGGTTTCTGAATTTTAAATACACTTGAATTATAATTGCCAGATGTCCTTCATTTTGAAGACACTTGAAGATAGAACGTGGAACTTATTAAGAAAGCAACAAGGAACATGCCAGCCATGTCACATTCCAATACCATAAAAATAAGAAATGTGCCAGGGTGCACCTTGGACCTATCTTGCCTGATTTAACTTTCTCTTTCCTGCCTACCTTTAAATATAATAAACATCATGGTACTTATTTAAATTACACCTAGCCACTATGGTTCATTTGCTAAATTTGCTGAAGATGTTGGATACAATGCGACACAGCCAGATACAATTAAGCCCAGAGAAGTCTAACTCAATGTTGGACTGAGGACCCAGAGGTGAGTAGAATCAGAAGGATTTCTAGAACTGGTAGAACCAGCAGGTGCCAGGGATAGAAAGAGCCAGAATTAGAATCATAGAATCGTAGAGTTGGAAGAGACCACAAGGGCCATCCAGTCCAACCCCCTGCCGAGCAGGAAACACCATCAAAGCATTCTTGACATATGCCTGTCAAACCTCTGCTTAAATACCTCCAAAGAAGGAGACTCCACCACACTCCTTGGTAACAAATTCCACTTCCGAACAGCTCTTACTGTCAGGAAGTTCTTCCTAATGTTTAGGTGTCACTTCTCTGTGATCTATGGCCTAGCGGAAGAGCTCCGTCACTTGCACACACATTCATGTCTCCTGCTTAATTAATCGGGAATAATTATTATCCAATGTTTGTGTACTTATAATCACTAAAATGAAAAGGCAAGAGTAAGCTCACCATGGAAAGTGTGAGGAGAATCAGCTTTTCATTGCTCTTCAGCACCCTGATTCTAAATGGCAAGAGGGTTCTGAAAGTTCAAGGGAACCTAATCTGCGTTAAGTGATTCTGAATATGCATCCTTAGAAGGCACAATACAACGGCTTGCTTTTCCAGTCACCCTTCCACAGCTTTAGTTCAGAGTTGGGAAAAACGGAACAGAACTAGAAATAACAAACAATGTATATATATATATATTGTCTTGGTCTCTGTTTTTCTACAAATTTGGAGACTAATTTTATTGTAATCCTAGATAGCCAAATAACATATTGAGCACAAGATCCCAAAGTCAAAGCCTCCACACTTAATAATGCAAGTGGTCCCAGGGGTGAGGCTTAGAAGAGGCTGGGCCCTTTAGCTTCTGCTTAGGAAGTCACTGTTGATTCCGACAGTAGCTTTTTGAGCCAAAAATGTGCAGCAAAAGGAAAGTAACATAAACAAGGCTAAATGTCAACAGTGTTTGCAGACTTACTGACACCATCCATTTGTTTGTACTGAAATGACTAGCGAACCATTTGGCAAATACAATGCTAGGCACAGACCAGCCCTTTTATCCAGGAGTGCAAACTTCATTGGGCTGCTGGCATTCGACTTAATTAAAAAAGGAAGAAAGCCATATGAGTTTGGTTGGATATTGCCACGCAAATAGCAATGCATTATCCACAACAGCAGCTGAAGCCCAAAGACCCAGGGCCAGGTTCTGATCCCAGTTAACACAGACAAACACGAGGAGTAACTTCATTAGGGACTAAAGAACTTCTACCACAGTAATGGCAGAAAAGAAAATGGCATGATCTGAATGTCTCCTCAGATCCCATAGAGTTCTGCAAATGAAAGGGTGCTATTTAGGAAAGGTGGAGAAGGATGTGTGAGAGAGGTTTCAGAGCAAGCTTATTGTTACTCAGGGGGAACTTTCATCTAGGCAGTGTACTTAATACTGCATACCAATACTGACTATTCTATCATACAATTAAATGTTCCTGCATGGTAGGTGTGCACGCAGAAGGCAGAGATTCTTTTGCTGAAAAAAAGTGGGGGAGTGGGTCTTGTCCTGCAATGATAATGCCACAGATTCTTAAGAAAAGGAAAAAGAATCATGACAAATGATTCTATAATACACAGGCTTTTTACAATTTAACCCCGATCCCTGAATTTATCCATAAAAGAGACTTCTTGGGTTTTGCTAAATTTTGCCCTCTCCCAACTGAAACATACACAAACACTCAAATGTAAATGAAGCTCCTGCTGAACAATCCTTTGCTAATTCCTGTGGTGGCTTACATTTAAAGTGGAAAATACACCTTTAATGCCTTTGCACACAAGGTCATTTTCCCGGAACCTTGGGATTCAGTGGAATGACATTTAATAGAAATTTAGGAATATGAAGAAGCGAGGCAAACAGACAAATCAACCAAACATTTTGCTTCAGCTAGACTTTGACCAAATGCAAAAGAAAGATGAGATTTTGGAAAGATGAGCAAAAGAGATTTGAGTGATATAGGTAGACCATGATATTACTTAATTACCTTGTTAGTGCAGAATTGTCTCAGGAAGAACCACAATGGCTCTCAAATGGTTCAACTCATGATGAGCCAGTCATGTGCATCTGTTGCATAATATTCCACTTTTCGTACACTGCTGAATACACCACAATTTGATTGTAAGTAACATGTCAAAAGCAAATCCTTCTTATGATGCAGGATTCACATGGCTGGTTCACAATGGGATGACAGGCCTTGGAGTCAACATAGGGGAGGGTTTGTGTGTATGAGAGAGAGACACAGGCAGACAGAGGGACTATTGAAGACCATGCCCAGAAGATCATGAGATTAGGCTCATGGAAAGCGACTATCATACCCTTAATTGAAGTAGTAGCAATTAAGTAGTTATTGCTTGATAATGATTCCTTTCAGTTAAATGCACTTTGTTCATGTGATAAAGAAGTTCTGTCCAGGAGAGTTGAGCTGTGATATCCATCCAAACAAGCAAGCTGTCATAATCGCTGCTGTTATCACAAGATAAGCATAGCCTTGTGAATTTGCCCTGAGATTGGAAGGCACTACCATAAAACAGACTATTATACAATCCGTTAGTGATGGAAGATGGGTTCACAAAGACACCTCATTCCATTCAACATGGTACCAAGTTGTTTCTAAGAGCCAAAATGTGGTTTCAAGAACAGAAGAAACTCTACATGGAACAAAGTAGATCAGAGCTTTTAGCAAAAGGGGGGGAAAGCAGCAAATTCTGAATATTATAATTCATAGATCTAATTCATACCTTTCTCATGGGGCAGCTGAACAAGTACAGACCCTGGGGTTGTTCTAATAAGATCCATGTTATTACAACAATGTGCATATTCAGCAGCAACACAACAGTCCCCTATTTAAAATAACAATGCAATCCTATACAGGCCTACTCAGAAGTAAGTACCACAGGGTACCACAGGTAAATGTGTATAAGATTGCAGCCAGGTATGTTAGAGAAGGTCAAAGACTTTCAGAGATAAATAGTGACAGGGACTGTTTTTATATCCTCATTTTATTTCTAAGAGCGGTTAAAGTGAGATTAAATATAACTGCCAACCACAAAGAAAGCTTCTGGTAAAGATATAATGCTGGAGGCGAAGCAACATTCCATATTTGTGTAGCCCTCATTTCTTCAGGACCTTTGCAAGGCGCTTTATAAGCATTTGTTAATTTAGCTGCATAACATCTAATTAAGGCTCGTTGATACCAACATACTGGTATGGGCAAGAAAGATCAAAATCTGATATTAAAGTAGCATACCACAACTATGACAGGATCACCAAGCAAAAATAACAAAATATGGACGAAGGTGCAAGTGGCTGGAAGTTAAGATCAAGTCACATGACAAAAAGGAAACAGTACAAAACTTATCCAATAGAATATGTTATGGGTATCATGTGGTTGCGCCCCCTCCCACCTAATTTCACATTACATTCATGTGGACTGTGTTGAGAAGGATGTTCTAAGCAGCAGAGTGGTGTTTCATTATATCACATTAATACGCTTATATTAATGGGAAGCATCTCAGTGGTCCTCACCATAAATGTTGTCTTGAGTGGAGAGGAAAAGCACTGAACAAAGTTTCAGTATTAAACTGATTAGGAGTGAAATCCCATATTTACAAGGGAGTAAGAACCACTAAATTCAATGGGACTTACATTTGAGTAAACAGAAGGTAGTGGTATGAAGAACTAATTCTTAAAAAGCAGGAGACATTCCTTCCTTAAAGCTACAGGGTATATGTATATCTCAGTATTGCTGTTTCTCTCTCTCTCTCTCTCTCTCTCTCTCCCCCCCCCCCACAACTTTAAAAAAGTACTAAATTGTCCACTGGTTAGCTGATGAAAGGTCCCTTAAAAGTAAGGGACAAGATGGTCATCACTGTGGCTAACAGAGTGGTCTAACCCTCAGCTCACTATAAAGTTTCAATTTTGCCCTATATTGCTCTTACATAAAGGCTCTAGAGATATAAAACTGGATTGCTTCAGTGATTTAACAGTTATATGCAGTCATACCTCTGGTTATGTTCACTGCGGGTTGCGTACATCACGGGATATGAACGCGCCGAACCTGGAAGTCCCGGAACAGGTTACTTCCAGGTTTGTTCGATTCGCGCATGTTCAGAAGCCCCAAATGACATCACGTGCATGCGCAGAAGTGCCAAATCGCGCAGCGAGCATGCACAGATTCGGTGCTTTGGGTTGCACACTGCTCAGGTTGCGAACAGGGCTCCGGAACGGATCCCGTTCACATCCAGAGGTACCACTGTATATCTAAGAGAAAATCTGATCCATATTGCTATGTTAAGCAAATCAACTGTCTGTCTGTCTGTCTGTCTGTCTGTCTGTTTGTTTGTTTGTTTGTTGTTGTTGTTGTTGTTGTTGTTGTTGTTGTTGTTGTTGTTGTGTGTGTGTAGCCAGGTCTGTGTCAATTACTTATTTACAAAGTAACATATTACTTTGTAATAGCCAGTGTGCTGATTTAACACACAAGAATAAAAAGCCGTCATTCATGACTTTTATCCTAGAACACTGCTCATGTCCATTATGGAATGCATGGGAATATTTTGGTCTCCGGATGCATACCCGTTAAACATGGGCACCAAAGCAGCAGAGTGAATGATTGTCTTGGTCTACAAACTACTGTTTTCTGAGCTAGGATTGGGGAAGGTTTGACTGGGATGACAGAACCTATTTCAAGTGGGGAGAGCAGACGTTGAGATCAATATGGGTAGAACATTCCTGCTGACTGTCTCACCATCAGAGCAAGTGAATCAGTCACATTTTAAAACTCATAATGGCAATGGGATAATGCAAAAGGTCAGAAGGTATTATTTTAAAAAAACCTATAAATGACAAATGTCTCCAGTTAGTTGTTATCTAAACTAAACTAAAGAATGACCATCATTAGGAGAACGGACTCTATCCATCTATTTGTGCAATGTCAGGCACACTCATACATTTAAGCAGAAGCAAAACTAATCTGGGTTACTTCATCATTACACAATGAAGAGAAGCACAATGCATACCCACCAGGTGCTCCATAATATGCAATAGAAATTCACATTCTTTTCGCCGTATGTACATTTCCAGTATGTGTGGCAGAGAGACTGGACCCATTCCCCTTCTTGCAGCATATGGATAGAGGGACAAAATAAATATGTACCCCTCCCATGTATTACAGGAACATGATAGGTACACACAGTATATTTGCTAAACCATAACACATGAAGAGGTCATGAGTGCCCCATTGTGATGATAGGTGGACCTGGGTTAGCCAAAAGACAACACAGTTGGGATTGCACTGCTATTTCACTAGCTCAAAGCAGCCAAGAACCTGCTTGAACTGGGCTAAAAAAGAAGGGGACAGTAACACTGTTTGGGTTGAGAGATGTTAGCATATTTCCATTGAAATGCCACTCAGCAAGTAGCTTTCAAGCAAAGCTAGTCTAAAGCTCTCTAAGTTCAACCCTCCAAGTGAAGCAACAACAATCCTTCCCCTAATTTCAGCCTTACACTCAACCCATCTCTCAGAATACCTACATTATGCATGATAACTCAAGTGGTCAACTGGGTAACATGATTTGTTACTACTAGTTGAACAGTCATCCATTATGACTGCTCTCTACAGCCATTCACTGAGGAAACATAACTTACGAGCAACAAATGCAACCAATCACAAGGGATGCTTCTTGGAATGTGTTGACTATGCCACCAATTCACTTCTTTCAGAGTAGGCCAAGGGGTTCAACATTTGCTCTGATAGCAGCTCACAAAAATTCCTTAGTCTGAGGAGCAGCAGAAAACTCAGTAGCAATGATCTGTGTTTCATGTACATTAATTTATTTTCAGTCTTCAGGAGAACTAACTGGCAGAACTCTTAAGAATACTGAAGAATACTCCTGCAAGGCTACTACAACTTCATAGTCTGCAACTACGAAGACTTCTGTGGAAATGGCTAGCAAAGATATCAGCCCTAACTTTAAAAATAATAATAATCTGGAGGTGTGGGAAAGAGAATTTGAACTGCAATTCCACGTATAAAAATAATCGAACTTATTGCAGATCAACCTCTTAGCTCTGATGCTCTATCTCAGTTTTAAAAGGCACAGCTTGTGAAACTTTCATATACTCAGCAACTCATGAAATTAATTTTGAATCAGAAAGATGGAAAATTTAAAAAATAAAACAGATTTGCTTTCAAAAGTGATGATGATGACGATGATAATGTTGGTTTATAATAAGTGAATATAACACTTAAATAGAAAGTAAGGTTGTGAAACTTTGATCACAATCTCACGCTGAGAAACTTTAAATTTTAGATTTTTTGGACAGCCTCCTTTTCATAATCACGAGGCTGAACAGCTATTAAAAGGAGGGAATGTGGGACTTTCAATTTGCATAACATTAACAGCTGTCAATATTTTTCAGACTGTCAGAAATCCCATAGTTCTTTATTTTTTTGACAACTTGGAAAACATTCTTTGCACCGCATAGTTATGGGTACTGAGCTCAGAATGGCACACTTCTCCATTCAAAGCTCCCTGCAGCCGTATCTGCATATTAAAAGTTCAAGGCATGCGTGTCACCTTCCTAACGGACTGCAAATCCACTTATTTAAGATCCAGTATCTTGAATTTGCTGGACAATTTGTTTAGATCCGCAACAGTCCTTGTACGTAGATTTGTGAATGCCCTTGAGATGGTTTGCCAGATATATAGCAATATGAATGGTGCTGTCTTCTCCTCTATCCCACTCCACTCCAACACCTGGGCTTTAGACCTCACCCCATACCTACACCTAGAATAGTAGAAAATAAGGTGGATCCTCTAAAACTATGGTCTCCCAACAACTACTTGAATTCATTCTCTTTTTTTACTTCTGCCCAAGAGAGCTCTGTCTTAGTGTAATAAGCTCCAATTTAGTAAATCTGTGATTCCACATTTTAAAAATAAACAGCCCAGCATATTTCTGAGCCAAGCAGCATGGGTGGCCTTGATTTGCAAAAGGCAAAGTTTAGAGGTATGGCATTGCAACCCACCCCCACCCCCCACCCAACTTGCTGAATGCTATTTCTAAACTGCTTACTGTGTATGTCACCTCTCTGGGTTAATAAGATGAATTTAGGCTGTGTGCTTTTGTGCCTCTGCACTCCACTCTTCCTGAGCACTTTGAACTATAGAATTGTAGAGTTGGACGGGGTCCCAAGGTTCATCTAGTCCAACCCCCTGCAACGCACGTACATCAGCCTGCAATGGGGGTGTTCTATCTTGGTTTGTCCAGCCCAGTAATGGTATACCCCCATTCTGAAGATTTCAAAGCTGGTGCAGGAACACTCCATGCATTGAGACTTCTTAGGGGCGCATCCAGAAATGTAAAGTGTGAATATGACAAGCCCATGTTTGTAAATGTGCCCCTTGTACTGCTGGAATTGTAGGATCAGGGTGCCCGTGCCATCTAGTGGGGCAGGATGTGCAGCTAGTTAAGTGAGCTTTTACATTTCTTTTCTATTTCTTATCACCACTGCAGTATATAAATTCATTTTTTTTAATGGTCTGCTTGGCATTTTTGTTGCAGCTCTTTCTGTGCTTTTAAACTACAGAGATCATATTAAAAGATGAATTTGCACAGGCCCTTTCTGTTCATTAAAGGGTGGTTTTTTTATTTTGTTTAAGTCTATTTGCACTGAAAGCTGCATAAACCTCCGGATTTTCCTACACACTAGAAGTTTTGGTATTTGAGGCTTTCATGGTTGTGGATCATATAGAAAAGGAAAAGGACCCAATTTTTTTCCCTCTCTCTCTACACATGAGGAATGTTGGTGTCACTATGTGGTGGCAATAATATGACACAGACTTCCTAATCACCCCACTTTGGACAAGCAATAAAAATAGACTTTGCTGAAACCATCAAGGCAGTAAGCAAGTTTAAACTCTTTACATTCTAGATAACCTAATGATTAGATAAGTTGACCTAGACGATGTAACCAGCCAGTTGGTGACTCCAAAAATAATTGTGCATAGGGATAAAGTGATTATATGCACCTGCTCAAGGACAACAGCATGTTTGTTTGTTTTTCATACATACAGAACTGTCTTATTAATTAGGTAATTGATGTTTGTGTTGTTTACCATAAGGAAATTGTGTAAGGAAATTGAAACAGTAAATTGCCTAGCTTTTGAAAATAATAAAATATTAGGATTGAACCCAGCTAAGTTATACAAAGAGTAGATCCACTGAAATTAATGAGCCGGGCTAAAGCAGGTCCACTAATCTCAGTAGGTCAACTCTGAGTTTTACTAACATTGGATATAATCCTCACTGTCTGATTAATACATTTTGGGATTTCTCTATAAAAATATAACTACGAATTGGAATAACCCACCCAGATTTTTTTAAAAATTTATATTTCATTGAGCATATTCAATATGCCCTTATTCAACATAAGGAATTTTTTTTTTTGTAAAGCAAACTAGGCTTAGGCTTGGCAAAGCATTTAGTGTTTTTAGGTTTTTTTCTCAGTTCAAATGCTGAAAAGTTGCAAGTTACCACGTCAGTTTAAAAAATAAAATAAAACCAGATTGATCGAAATGAAGCAGCAGATGTTCTGGTCACATATCATAAATACAAATGTCTTATATAACTACTTATCTAATTAAAAACTACACAATGTAATTTTTTAATGGCCTGGACCATGTATAAAGGCCACATACTGCTGCATGAAGCACCACTAATTTCAATGGAGGTCCATGCTTTGTAACAAAGTAGAATTTTGTCCCAAGGTTTTAAAACATCATCTTAAAGCCAAATTTACTAACAAGCACAGTTTGACATACTCAGTAATTTTGTGGGTTGTTGTTTTTCTCTGAAATGGTCTGAAATAAGGATTCTAAAACTTACCACACAAGTCAGGTCTCTTGATACATCCACTACTTCCTGTGCTACTTGCAAGTCCATTAAAGGCTGCTAAGCCATCAGAGCTGTAGGCTCTTAGGACCGACAACATGTTGACTTGCTTCTCCAGGACCTGTGGGCTCTGAGTTGGTTCAGGCTTCATGGCACCTGGTGTAGCTTCATGGGAGGCGAGGAGATTCTGACTGTGCCACTGCTTTTCGGAAGGTGGCAATGGCGGCATGAGTCCTTTTGAGGCAACAGAGACTTGTACGTTGTCCCCCCTATCGGCACCATCTTTGCTCAGATTGGACAATGGTTTGTTCATAAGATCAGGTTCTGTTTCAATGTCCTCATCATCAATAGTTTCTTCCTTGGAGGACTCCATGTCTTCAGAGGAAGCTATGTCTGACAGGTCGTCAGTAGCACTTTTATTTACAGAGTCAGTAAGCAGAATGCTTGGGTCATCTTCACTTTGTGTTTTTATGTCAGGTTCATTACCGGTGCAAGCATTTTGTGCTCCGACAACTCCGGAATAAACGCCAAATTGCTTGTAGAAATCTGCTGCAAAATTATAAAAAGTGGAATCCATGTGACCAGGCCAAGGGGTGTTCCTCTGCTCTCCTGGAGAGTCCTTGGATCCTTGGTTCATTCTTTCAGAAGCCGGGTCTATCTGACCAATCAAATTGGAAGTAGCTACATCTTTGTTGGACTGTATGGAAGTCAGCAGCAAGCTAGCTTTATTTGCTGAAGCAATGGCCTCCCTGGGTGGGTCTTTACCATTTCTAGTTGATCCTAAAACACCGTCTTTACGCTTTGCCTTGCCTAAATGATTGGCTTGGAGATGAAGAGCCATTAATTCCATAGATGATGTTGTGAATGAACAAAACAAGCAGCCATGCCAAGCAATATTGTCTTGGACTGTAACGGATGAACCTGGAAGACTGGCTGCATCTGGTCTCACAGAGAGGTCAAGAGGCTCATACTGTGATTTTTCTGTTTTTCTCTGCTTATTAGATGATTTCTCCTCACCACTCTCTAAAGCCAGAGGCTTTGTGGAAATGCAATCAGACAGGACTTTATCCTTCATTTCTTTTTCTTTCTTCAAGGAACTGAGGACAAAGTTGTCCATAAAAGCTTGCAACGACCCTTGGAAGTTCACTCCATTTCCAACCATACTATGGTAAGCTCTGCCCAGCTCAGAAAAGCGTGTCCCTTTGGAAGATATGTCAGAGCCCTTGATGCCGTCTGAAGACACCTCTGAAGACATGCTAGTTGAATGACCTGGATGATCTCCTGAGGAAAGCATTCCTGGTGACCATTGTTGAGATCCCATGCTACCCCGGAAATCTATTCCAGGAAGACCCTTGAAGGCTCCTCTCAGTACTTCAGGTCTAATGAACATTGATCCTTTACTTGATGTCTCTTCCTTATGTTCTTGACTTTGAGACTGTCCGGAAAGTGGTCCTGCTCCATTCTGCCGTTCCCGGTGATGTCGTTCCAAGTGGTATTTGAGGGAAGCAGATTGTGTACCAGCATAATCACAGTGGGGACACTTGTAAGGTTTCTCACCTGCAATTATCAAAAGATAAATAGGTATATTAGCTGTATTAAAATGAATTATTTGGGAGGGGATCAACATCTATCCTTCTACAATAATGATGGTTCCAAACACCCACTATTTTTTTTCTAATTCCAGTTCTTTCCCCTGTAAAACAAACTTCTTCTTTAAATCGCTTTCTATCAACTCAAGACTTACACAGCATAAACACACAAGTTATATTTTCCTTAACTTATTATGCTAAAAGTGCTTCAGAATTAAAAGATATGATGATTATTAAAATAAAGCAAAACTATTCCACCACAGTGATCATTAAAAGTACAAGCCATGGGGGGGGGCACAAAATATGTAACAAATGGATGACTACAATGTTTTTCTGTAAACAATAGCACTGAAATTTGTTTAAATTATACATATGGAAACAATTTTTAACCCTAAAATTTTTATGGCACTGTTACGCAAGACTGAAATGAATGATTTAAGTCTTGCTCTGCAGTAAATCATGGATATAATTAGCAAATGGCATTCTGCTCAAGTAATTTATCATTATTTGGAGGGCACCATTCCAGAAGGATTCAAAGATCTGCAGACCTGCTGCATTGTTTCCAAATAAAGAACTATAAATGCAGTTTCTTCTATAAAATATTAATACCGTTACAGTGCATTACAATCGTATTGAGTAAGAACATATAGTTAAGATAAAAGGTAGTCAATAAAAATTAGAGAGAGAATGGGCAATAAAAGGTAGAAAATATATTTAGTTTCTATGTTTGAAATTAACATTACTGGGTTTTTTTTGTAGTGCTTTAAATTTGCACTAATGGTACCTCTAATGCTCCAGTAGTAAAATGTGTAATTTACC
This sequence comes from Zootoca vivipara, assembly GCF_965207765.1. Classification (NCBI taxonomy): domain Eukaryota; kingdom Metazoa; phylum Chordata; class Lepidosauria; order Squamata; family Lacertidae; genus Zootoca; species Zootoca vivipara. Next base: position 26,793,838 of record NC_142589.1, read on the forward strand.
TCTAATAAGCACTTTTCAACAGAGTAAGGATTGGCTTAAATAGTGTTCTAAAACATATAAGATGATCGCCATGAATTAAATATATATATTTCTAATTCAGTGCTAAACTTGTACGGCTCTTTCTGATTTAGAAGAACTCTGGGTTGCAAAGCACATATGTGAAATATTTACAGAAATTCACACATATACACCTGGAAGGAAAAATATGTCTAGATAAATGTGAATTTAAATGTATACTAGCACTTGTTAGCAATCAAGGGTTCCCTTGCAGACCGGAATGCTGGAATAGTCATTGAAACAGACAGGAGTCTGACAGTTCTAGAAGCTCCTTTTAATAGTACTCTGTCAATAACAGCAATTATTTCTCTAAGCGACCTCAACAACAAGGAACTATTTTTTCTCTACTGTTTTCTTTCACTGAAATGATCTAAATGCCAAACCAGCCATCTGTGAACTGTGCCCTGAAAAATGTTGCATTGTTTGCACATCTCTCCCCCTCCCCACCAAAAGAAAAACAAATTAGAAATTGCACTTGCATCCTAGTGTTGTGTTGTTGTTTTTAAAGCTATATATTCTAAACTATTTTAAATTAGTTTAAAATCAGAAAATTCAGGCTTCAAAGTATTTAGTCCCCATCTGCACCATACATTTTTAAAGCAATATCATACCACTTTAAATAATTATGGCTTCCTTCAGGGAAAACTGGGAGCTGTAGTTTGTTAAAGGTGCCAAGAGTTGTCAGAAACCTATGCCTCTTATGAAGCTACAATTTCCAGTTCCCTGGAAAGAGGCACAGGTTGTTATACTACTCCGATGATCTGGTTCAGGCCCTGCCCTTCTGAGAATTTTTGAAATGACCATCCCAATTTGCCACCCACTAATGGAGGTAATGAACTGGCGCACCCACTTCATTTCAGCTTAAGTGAGAACACGTGAGAATGAGAGTATATCCTCATTCTCTATTAATCATTGTGGAAGGATGTACAGTATTCTTAATTGCTTGCATAGGCCTTGGCAAAATACAAAAGTTTTCAGGTGTTTAAAAGTTGGTCCAGAAAACAGCTGCTGAATCTCTGTGGGTAGAATGTTCCCCAGGTCTTTACCAATGACACTAAAGCAGTGCCATTGCTGCCATCATCCCTAACCATGGGTCCTGCTAGCTAGGGATGATGGGAGTTGTAGTCCAACAACTGCTGGGGATCCAAGTCTGAGAAACACTACACCAGGCATAGACAAACTCTGCCCTCCAGATGTTTTGGGACTACAACTTCCATAATCCCTAGTTAACAGGACCAGTGGTCAGGGATGATTGGAATTGTAGTCTCAAAACATCTGGAGGGCTGAGTTTGTCTAGGCCTGCACTGCACTAAAGGCTCAGTTTCTTGTGGTTGTTAAATGACAACAAAGACAACACAATGCTCCAGCAGATGATCTCAGTGATCAGCCTCAATTGTAATGGTTAAGGCAGTCCCTGAGGCAGCCTGGGTCCAAGATGTTCAGGCCTTTGTAGAGCAATACAAACAAAATCCAAAAGTTGGATACAATCCAGTTAAAGCACTACTTCCTGGTCATCATGGCCACCCATGGCTTAGTGTGCTGAGGGAGGCCATGTGAGTGTTACCCCCCCCTTAAGAACCTGACCTGAGGAATACCCTCTTGACCAAAATGCTCTCCACATCTTTTCCGCTTTCTCTTTACCCATACTGTTCCTTGCAACTGTGACCTGATCTAATCACCAGGCCTAAAGCACCATTTCCCTGTTGATTGGTCCACATAGGCAGGGCTTAGGAGCCACCTCATGGAGAGTACAAGTGGTGGATCACTGGAATGAAGGGAGGGAGATGGTGGGGGACCAAACTGCTTGCTGGTGGAATCTGCAGCAGAGGCAGCAAGAGGGTGGCACAACAGATGCAGTCGCACTGGGGGGGGGCATGTTGCAGGGGACACCAAAGCAATGCTGTACAATGGAGTTGCACAGGGCGCCACTGAAATTTAAGAGCCCAAAGTATGCCACTGTCTGCAGGGGCAGGATCTCCAGCTAAGTCGTTGGTTGGGCCTCAACCGACTGGTTGCCATTCCTTGTGGCCTTGCAGCAGGCTGATTGTTCTTGTTCCATCTCCCCTACAGAAGAGCTTTTCCATCTGCCTTGTCCCCACCCCACTGCCTGGGACCTTTATAAGATGAAGGTGTTGCCTAAGTATTCTTATATTTCTTAACCTTCTTGTAGGGAATTTTCTTTGCCTTTGGGGCTGGAATCCAGATGTGTTTGGTTTTTAATACAGTTGAAATGTTTTAAATTTGTATCAGTTGTATTGTTAGTATATATCTGTTTATTCTTGTGAACCGCCTTTTTGGCTGAAAGGCAGATTATAAATAAACAATAACAGAACAGATGTTCATCTCACCCAGCTGCCGTTGCAGCAGGTGGAATATGAATAACTTTCTCCTCAAACAGTTCTCTAGCATTTTTTCCCCATCTAATTTATATTTAAACACTACCTGCTACCATAGATAGATACCCCAAATTTCCAGTGGCCAAGCCAGTGCTAAGTAACAACAGATACAGACACTATTTTTTCTTAGTGGAATGGGTTATTTAATCAGCCACCAAGGATTTCTGTATACCATGCTACTGGGAAAGGTATTGAACACGTGACCAATGTATTTCCAGTGACAAATGTGATAGAATCACGTTTAATAGAATCAATAAAGTCTTCAGTAACATACTAGTGTCTTTACAAACTATTTCTAAATGTTGCATACTAAAGGATATCCTTGTTAAGAATTATCACACCTGAATGACAGCATAAATAATATTACAAAGCCATTGGGTCCAATCCAGTCAAAGTGAAACGCTTTTAAATTCTATTGTCTCCATTGATTATTATGAATAATGCATACTGCAAAACATAAAGGAGGTGAGATTGCAAGACCAGCCACTTTGCTTTGGGTACTTTCGCATTCGATGAGATCAGCCCCAGTCCAGTGCAGTATCTCTGGACCAGTTTTGTGCAGTAAAAATGATACTAATAGAGAAGATGCAAGGGGCAAATCATCACCTGCTCACTAGTGGAGCCCCATTTTCATATTTATCTGCTATTTCTACACATCATGAAACCAGGTCCACCATCTGTCTGTCCTCCCCAAAATTAATCCAATTGGAGAGTGATTTTCTGGCAGGTCTAAAGCAGCAGCTCACATTAGAAATACAAGACTGAATCAAGCCTTTGGTCCGTCTTACTGAGTATTGTCTACACTGACTGGCTGCAGCTCTCTAGAGTTTCAAGGCAGGCATCTTTCAAGTGCTACCTGGAGATGCAAGAGATTTAACCTGCAGCCTTCTGCATGCAAAGCATCTAGGAGTGGCATTCAGCAGCAGCAGCAGCAGCAAGAATGGTTGGCTTTAAAAATTTTATGTACATATATTGAAATAAATAGTGAAGAGTCTCTCTGTGAGCATCTTCTAATAAAAATACCAAACCGATTTTTAAATCAATGCAGCGGTTATTGATAACCCATTTCATCAATGGCAGCGTGAATATTTTAGAAAAGAGCTGCAGTACGGTTTAATTAGTTCATTATTATGCCTCTTCCTACTCAGTAATTTCTTTTATCATTCTAATCACTCACTTCACACTTTTGAAACCAAATGGAATATCAAAGGTTCTGTGGGATTATTTTTGGATCATGCACATGTTCCCCACATAGTTCATCTGTTTGTCAGAAATACCAGTCGCATTCTGAATCTCTTTACTCCCTTGCTATCGTGACTGGGAAAGATGCAAAGCAAAGACAAAGGAAAGGAAAGGTATACGATTATTCTATACTCTTGTATTCTGGGTTTTATATTACCTTCTGTTCTATTGCACAACAGACAGACAGAATGTTTTAATTTTTGCAAAGCCATATAATTGAATTTAAATCCTATCTCGGATATTTATTTAGTCTTTCTACAGGTCTTTACATAGTTAATACTGGGAGAAATAAATATGGATGTTCCTTAGCTCTGAAACTTCAGTACATTAATATAAACTGTACACCAATTCCCCCAAAGCATATATATGTTGCAAACCTGAAGACTTTTTACACAGCTGCTTATTGCTAAACAGTGTCTTGTCCAGAAGGGGACAATCTGTGTCTCTAATTGCTGTCAGTGAAGCTGAGATTCATTATGTGACTTTCCCATTAAAATGTGAGCATTAATTTGTATAATGAAATATCACCCACTGCAGTGTTCATTAGCCATGCCCTACTGTATACGCCACATTGTTAGCTACCTAGAAACTGTAGTTAATTTCACTAATGGATATTTCCCTACTTAGTGTTTGGTAGGAAATTTATACTGTAACATTACCTCTTAAACTTTTAAGGAAATTTAAATTCAATCTATTATTTTCAACAAAAGTTTGGGATGTCATTAAGTCAGGAAAAGGCAAGCGGTACAATGTTAAGGATTGAGTTATCTGGAGAAATATAGATAAATAAAAGAAAGGCCCTTTTAGCTCAACTTTGAAACATAAGAAGAAAAGATTTTCAATGACAAAATTCTCTCTTCTTTTGGAACATAATGCTATTTTCCTTCAAATATTCCTGTCTCCACATGCTTTCTGAAAAGGGTAAGGGTAAGTGTGTGTGAGAGAGTGTGCAATTTGCATTTATTTAATACAGAAGTGGGTGACTGTTGGGCCCATGGGCTGGGTGGGCCTGAAACTAGCTCTCATCTGGCCCTTCAGATCTCTTCCTGCCACCAGCTGCTCAACAGTGCAAATGGTGTGAGAATGAAACGTCTCCCTCTGCTAAAAGCGGTGGTGCAAGAAGAATACATCTCAGCAGAGAGGGAAATTGGTGGTCATTGCACACATACAAAAAGCCCCCTTTGCGTTTTGCAATTACAGACATGCAGTTTTAGAGGTGCAGTTGCACTGTAAAGCTTGAGCCTTTGAATAGCTGTAAGGTGGGGCTTGAAGTTCAGCTGTGAATTGATCTTATTGGCATTCTTCTGCTGAGGTTCCCAAGTTCTTTTTCCTTTTGCAGTCAGGATAGTTCTTTTTGGTTTTGTTAAGGCTTTCCAGTACTCCTGTAACAAACTTTGTAAAAGACAAAGTCTATGGAGAAAATGCAAGGTGAAATTAAGCGGAGAATTAAATATACAGTAGTCCCTCGACTTACGAACTTAATCCGTTCCGAATGCACATTCGCAGGTCAGAAAGTTCGTAAGTCGAAAATTGGTTTCCCATAGGAAAAAAATATTCGGAAAAATTCGTAAGTCGAGGAAACCGCATTTAAAATTCATAAGTCGAGGAAACCACATTTAAAACCACCAACTGTTTCCATTCGGATGTAGAAAAATTTGTAAGCGTGCGGCCATTTGTCCCGTTCGTAAGTCAAAAACATTGGCTGTCGAGTAATTCGTAAGTCAAGGGACCACTGTATGCCTGTTTCAATGCTAAATAGCTTTGTGTCCCCCTCTCTCTATGTGATTGTCTGTGTATATTAAGAGCAGGGCTTGTATGTAAGTCTAGTCCTGACCAGTAGTGGAATACAGCCCCCAGCAGCTTTCTACTAAGTAATGTTGCCCTTGGCCTGAAAAAGGGCACCTAATTTAACATAACTTAATTCATAATGTATCTCATAGTTTTCTTTCAGTTTAATGTTGCATAGCCCATTAACTTCAAAGAAGCAGGGAGGAATTACAGGAAACAGCAGCAATATGGCGGTCAGGGGGATAGCAGGAGAAAAACCCAAAGGGAAAGAGTTGCATCACCAAAGGTCAGCTGGCCAGTACTACATCTGCAGGTGGGAACAGATGAGGGCAGGTGGATATTATAAGGCTTTCTGGGGCTACTACAGTGGCAGGTCAAAAAATAAGACTGCATAGAAATGTCACACAGAGGGAATCCTGTGATGAAAAGAGCTCCTAGCATGCAAGAATGACCGTTCCCCACATAAGAGGGGAGGCACATTTTGCACGGTCGTGCGCAGCCCCCTGGGATCCCTGAGGCAGCCCTGGAAGTTCGGAGGCCGGCGCTGTCATCCTGGGCTGGATACTGGTGGACTCCACCCACGCAGTTACCTGCCAATCCAGCTCGGGGGAGGCGTTGCCGGGGGGATAGGCTGTTTCTTTGCATTATGCAGGCTACTCTACCTGTTGTGAAAGCTCCTAGGACTGGTATTCATAACTGTTCTACCTGGTATTCTACCAACAGGTATTCTACCTGTTGTGAAAGCTCCTAGGACTGGATTGGCCAGGTAGGAGGAGGTAACCTTACTGTGCACACGGCTGGAGCAGAGTCATTCCCGAGAACCAGTCAATGGCTCCAGAGCTTTCCCACCCTCCACTCCCAAGAATTAATGATTGCATTACAGGTTATTTTCTTCCACAGGCGCACACGCATGCAGGCGCTGCTACGACAAGGCTGCTGTTGAAGAGCCGGCAAGGAATTTCCCTGCATTGGCAGGTTTCACCTTTCCCATAGCAATTCATCACAACTTTGGTGGGTGCAGGCCTTGGGCGGAATCCTTTAGTCATCTACATAAATGGGGGGACGTGGGGGCGGTGACCCCCCGCCCCCATTGCGGTGGCAATAACAGGGTTCCTGTAAATGGGGCTGGGGGGAGGCATTGACCATACACAATAGGCTGTCATTGCCCTCCCCCTCCAGCGGCTGCGATCGAGGGGGGAAGGGCTATCTGCTTGAACATATGTTCTCCAGAGCTAGCCCAACCCCCACACATGCTGGATAACCCTAAAATTACCCAGATCCCCGGCTGGGGGCTGGGAAGGATATACGCCCAATGCTTGAGCCAAGGTCTCCCTACATCTGAATTTTAATAAAGTTGTGGCCAATTTTAATCCCATTGAACATGGTCTTGTGTCAGTATTCTGCTCAGGGGCTGCCTGGGGGCTTTGGGGGACTCTGCCTGGCCGCGCAATGAAGGGCTCGCAGGGTATCACTGCTTAAAATAACTACTACACTGCTGTTGTAGTGTAGTATAACTACTACACTGCTGTTTTGAAGGCACTTTGTCCTCAGGCAGAAGAGGGAGACCTCTCCAGTAGTAAGAGCCATGAATTGCTACTTAAGGCACAAAGGAGCAGGCTGAGTTATCTAAATGCAGAAGTTTTTCTGCAGGGTTTATGGAGGACCTGTCCTTTCTGCTGCTGACCAGTGTTGAATATTTCAGCCTTACCTATGAATTTGGGATAAGGATGGAGTCATTCAAGTCATGGGCCTGCAAACACTCAGGTATTCTTGGGAAACTGATTAGTGCCGAATTGTTTTCTAACCATCAGGTGCTGAGAAATCCAATAACAGCTGAGTTAATGCAGTGTCCAAACACAGCAAAATGTTGGTTTTAATCACGGCAGACTTTTAATGAAGTTAAAGCACTGCAAAAAAATTGAGAAACTCTTACCCAGAATAACTAACCTAACCGATATGGCATTTGTTTAAGAACTGGTACCAATTCTATCAAAGAACATAAGAAGTTGTGTGTGTGAGAGAGTGTGCAATTTGCATTTATTTAATACAGAAGTGGGTGACTGTTGGGCCCATGGGCTGGGTGGGCCTGAAACTAGCTCTCATCTGGCCCTTCAGATCTCTTCCTGCCACCAGCTGCTCAACAGTGCAAATGGTGTGAGAATGAAACGTCTCCCTCTGCTAAAAGCGGTGGTGCAAGAAGAATACATCTCAGCAGAGAGGGAAATTGGTGGTCATTGCACACATACAAAAAGCCCCCTTTGCGTTTTGCAATTACAGACATGCAGTTTTAGAGGTGCAGTTGCACTGTAAAGCTTGAGCCTTTGAATAGCTGTAAGGTGGGGCTTGAAGTTCAGCTGTGAATTGATCTTATTGGCATTCTTCTGCTGAGGTTCCCAAGTTCTTTTTCCTTTTGCAGTCAGGATAGTTCTTTTTGGTTTTGTTAAGGCTTTCCAGTACTCCTGTAACAAACTTTGTAAAAGACAAAGTCTATGGAGAAAATGCAAGGTGAAATTAAGCGGAGAATTAAATATACAGTAGTCCCTCGACTTACGAACTTAATCCGTTCCGAATGCACATTCGCAGGTCAGAAAGTTCGTAAGTCGAAAATTGGTTTCCCATAGGAAAAAAATATTCGGAAAAATTCGTAAGTCGAGGAAACCGCATTTAAAATTCATAAGTCGAGGAAACCACATTTAAAACCACCAACTGTTTCCATTCGGATGTAGAAAAATTTGTAAGCGTGCGGCCATTTGTCCCGTTCGTAAGTCAAAAACATTGGCTGTCGAGTAATTCGTAAGTCAAGGGACCACTGTATGCCTGTTTCAATGCTAAATAGCTTTGTGTCCCCCTCTCTCTATGTGATTGTCTGTGTATATTAAGAGCAGGGCTTGTATGTAAGTCTAGTCCTGACCAGTAGTGGAATACAGCCCCCAGCAGCTTTCTACTAAGTAATGTTGCCCTTGGCCTGAAAAAGGGCACCTAATTTAACATAACTTAATTCATAATGTATCTCATAGTTTTCTTTCAGTTTAATGTTGCATAGCCCATTAACTTCAAAGAAGCAGGGAGGAATTACAGGAAACAGCAGCAATATGGCGGTCAGGGGGATAGCAGGAGAAAAACCCAAAGGGAAAGAGTTGCATCACCAAAGGTCAGCTGGCCAGTACTACATCTGCAGGTGGGAACAGATGAGGGCAGGTGGATATTATAAGGCTTTCTGGGGCTACTACAGTGGCAGGTCAAAAAATAAGACTGCATAGAAATGTCACACAGAGGGAATCCTGTGATGAAAAGAGCTCCTAGCATGCAAGAATGACCGTTCCCCACATAAGAGGGGAGGCACATTTTGCACGGTCGTGCGCAGCCCCCTGGGATCCCTGAGGCAGCCCTGGAAGTTCGGAGGCCGGCGCTGTCATCCTGGGCTGGATACTGGTGGACTCCACCCACGCAGTTACCTGCCAATCCAGCTCGGGGGAGGCGTTGCCGGGGGGATAGGCTGTTTCTTTGCATTATGCAGGCTACTCTACCTGTTGTGAAAGCTCCTAGGACTGGTATTCATAACTGTTCTACCTGGTATTCTACCAACAGGTATTCTACCTGTTGTGAAAGCTCCTAGGACTGGATTGGCCAGGTAGGAGGAGGTAACCTTACTGTGCACACGGCTGGAGCAGAGTCATTCCCGAGAACCAGTCAATGGCTCCAGAGCTTTCCCACCCTCCACTCCCAAGAATTAATGATTGCATTACAGGTTATTTTCTTCCACAGGCGCACACGCATGCAGGCGCTGCTACGACAAGGCTGCTGTTGAAGAGCCGGCAAGGAATTTCCCTGCATTGGCAGGTTTCACCTTTCCCATAGCAATTCATCACAACTTTGGTGGGTGCAGGCCTTGGGCGGAATCCTTTAGTCATCTACATAAATGGGGGGACGTGGGGGCGGTGACCCCCCGCCCCCATTGCGGTGGCAATAACAGGGTTCCTGTAAATGGGGCTGGGGGGAGGCATTGACCATACACAATAGGCTGTCATTGCCCTCCCCCTCCAGCGGCTGCGATCGAGGGGGGAAGGGCTATCTGCTTGAACATATGTTCTCCAGAGCTAGCCCAACCCCCACACATGCTGGATAACCCTAAAATTACCCAGATCCCCGGCTGGGGGCTGGGAAGGATATACGCCCAATGCTTGAGCCAAGGTCTCCCTACATCTGAATTTTAATAAAGTTGTGGCCAATTTTAATCCCATTGAACATGGTCTTGTGTCAGTATTCTGCTCAGGGGCTGCCTGGGGGCTTTGGGGGACTCTGCCTGGCCGCGCAATGAAGGGCTCGCAGGGTATCACTGCTTAAAATAACTACTACACTGCTGTTGTAGTGTAGTATAACTACTACACTGCTGTTTTGAAGGCACTTTGTCCTCAGGCAGAAGAGGGAGACCTCTCCAGTAGTAAGAGCCATGAATTGCTACTTAAGGCACAAAGGAGCAGGCTGAGTTATCTAAATGCAGAAGTTTTTCTGCAGGGTTTATGGAGGACCTGTCCTTTCTGCTGCTGACCAGTGTTGAATATTTCAGCCTTACCTATGAATTTGGGATAAGGATGGAGTCATTCAAGTCATGGGCCTGCAAACACTCAGGTATTCTTGGGAAACTGATTAGTGCCGAATTGTTTTCTAACCATCAGGTGCTGAGAAATCCAATAACAGCTGAGTTAATGCAGTGTCCAAACACAGCAAAATGTTGGTTTTAATCACGGCAGACTTTTAATGAAGTTAAAGCACTGCAAAAAAATTGAGAAACTCTTACCCAGAATAACTAACCTAACCGATATGGCATTTGTTTAAGAACTGGTACCAATTCTATCAAAGAACATAAGAAGTTGTGTGTGTGAGAGAGTGTGCAATTTGCATTTATTTAATACAGAAGTGGGTGACTGTTGGGCCCATGGGCTGGGTGGGCCTGAAACTAGCTCTCATCTGGCCCTTCAGATCTCTTCCTGCCACCAGCTGCTCAACAGTGCAAATGGTGTGAGAATGAAACGTCTCCCTCTGCTAAAAGCGGTGGTGCAAGAAGAATACATCTCAGCAGAGAGGGAAATTGGTGGTCATTGCACACATACAAAAAGCCCCCTTTGCGTTTTGCAATTACAGACATGCAGTTTTAGAGGTGCAGTTGCACTGTAAAGCTTGAGCCTTTGAATAGCTGTAAGGTGGGGCTTGAAGTTCAGCTGTGAATTGATCTTATTGGCATTCTTCTGCTGAGGTTCCCAAGTTCTTTTTCCTTTTGCAGTCAGGATAGTTCTTTTTGGTTTTGTTAAGGCTTTCCAGTACTCCTGTAACAAACTTTGTAAAAGACAAAGTCTATGGAGAAAATGCAAGGTGAAATTAAGCGGAGAATTAAATATACAGTAGTCCCTCGACTTACGAACTTAATCCGTTCCGAATGCACATTCGCAGGTCAGAAAGTTCGTAAGTCGAAAATTGGTTTCCCATAGGAAAAAAATATTCGGAAAAATTCGTAAGTCGAGGAAACCGCATTTAAAATTCATAAGTCGAGGAAACCACATTTAAAACCACCAACTGTTTCCATTCGGATGTAGAAAAATTTGTAAGCGTGCGGCCATTTGTCCCGTTCGTAAGTCAAAAACATTGGCTGTCGAGTAATTCGTAAGTCAAGGGACCACTGTATGCCTGTTTCAATGCTAAATAGCTTTGTGTCCCCCTCTCTCTATGTGATTGTCTGTGTATATTAAGAGCAGGGCTTGTATGTAAGTCTAGTCCTGACCAGTAGTGGAATACAGCCCCCAGCAGCTTTCTACTAAGTAATGTTGCCCTTGGCCTGAAAAAGGGCACCTAATTTAACATAACTTAATTCATAATGTATCTCATAGTTTTCTTTCAGTTTAATGTTGCATAGCCCATTAACTTCAAAGAAGCAGGGAGGAATTACAGGAAACAGCAGCAATATGGCGGTCAGGGGGATAGCAGGAGAAAAACCCAAAGGGAAAGAGTTGCATCACCAAAGGTCAGCTGGCCAGTACTACATCTGCAGGTGGGAACAGATGAGGGCAGGTGGATATTATAAGGCTTTCTGGGGCTACTACAGTGGCAGGTCAAAAAATAAGACTGCATAGAAATGTCACACAGAGGGAATCCTGTGATGAAAAGAGCTCCTAGCATGCAAGAATGACCGTTCCCCACATAAGAGGGGAGGCACATTTTGCACGGTCGTGCGCAGCCCCCTGGGATCCCTGAGGCAGCCCTGGAAGTTCGGAGGCCGGCGCTGTCATCCTGGGCTGGATACTGGTGGACTCCACCCACGCAGTTACCTGCCAATCCAGCTCGGGGGAGGCGTTGCCGGGGGGATAGGCTGTTTCTTTGCATTATGCAGGCTACTCTACCTGTTGTGAAAGCTCCTAGGACTGGTATTCATAACTGTTCTACCTGGTATTCTACCAACAGGTATTCTACCTGTTGTGAAAGCTCCTAGGACTGGATTGGCCAGGTAGGAGGAGGTAACCTTACTGTGCACACGGCTGGAGCAGAGTCATTCCCGAGAACCAGTCAATGGCTCCAGAGCTTTCCCACCCTCCACTCCCAAGAATTAATGATTGCATTACAGGTTATTTTCTTCCACAGGCGCACACGCATGCAGGCGCTGCTACGACAAGGCTGCTGTTGAAGAGCCGGCAAGGAATTTCCCTGCATTGGCAGGTTTCACCTTTCCCATAGCAATTCATCACAACTTTGGTGGGTGCAGGCCTTGGGCGGAATCCTTTAGTCATCTACATAAATGGGGGGACGTGGGGGCGGTGACCCCCCGCCCCCATTGCGGTGGCAATAACAGGGTTCCTGTAAATGGGGCTGGGGGGAGGCATTGACCATACACAATAGGCTGTCATTGCCCTCCCCCTCCAGCGGCTGCGATCGAGGGGGGGAAGGGCTATCTGCTTGAACATATGTTCTCCAGAGCTAGCCCAACCCCCACACATGCTGGATAACCCTAAAATTACCCAGATCCCCGGCTGGGGGCTGGGAAGGATATACGCCCAATGCTTGAGCCAAGGTCTCCCTACATCTGAATTTTAATAAAGTTGTGGCCAATTTTAATCCCATTGAACATGGTCTTGTGTCAGTATTCTGCTCAGGGGCTGCCTGGGGGCTTTGGGGGACTCTGCCTGGCCGCGCAATGAAGGGCTCGCAGGGTATCACTGCTTAAAATAACTACTACACTGCTGTTTTGAAGGCACTTTGTCCTCAGGCAGAAGAGGGAGACCTCTCCAGTAGTAAGAGCCATGAATTGCTACTTAAGGCACAAAGGAGCAGGCTGAGTTATCTAAATGCAGAAGTTTTTCTGCAGGGTTTATGGAGGACCTGTCCTTTCTGCTGCTGACCAGTGTTGAATATTTCAGCCTTACCTATGAATTTGGGATAAGGATGGAGTCATTCAAGTCATGGGCCTGCAAACACTCAGGTATTCTTGGGAAACTGATTAGTGCCGAATTGTTTTCTAACCATCAGGTGCTGAGAAATCCAATAACAGCTGAGTTAATGCAGTGTCCAAACACAGCAAAATGTTGGTTTTAATCACGGCAGACTTTTAATGAAGTTAAAGCACTGCAAAAAAATTGAGAAACTCTTACCCAGAATAACTAACCTAACCGATATGGCATTTGTTTAAGAACTGGTACCAATTCTATCAAAGAACATAAGAAGTTGTTTTTTTAAATTCTAATAACCCTTGTAATTGGTGATATTACATTGTTTATCATGGAAATTTATAACATGCAAGACTTGCATTCCATTTCAACATATTATTGTTATTATTTTATAATACTTTGTTCTTTACTTAATGGAAATTGATCTTTATCTATTTTAATATTGTTGTTCTTTTAAAATACTTTGCAAATGTTGTTTGCATAGACTGTATAATGCCTCTGTGAATTCACTGTCTTATTTTTAATAGCAGGTTTTCTTCCCAGGATAATTTTCTTAGTAAATTTTAGGGCATTATTTTTATAGATAATAAAACATGTTTATTTCCCATAAATTGAAAGGGACAGGTTCTGAAATAACAATCAGTGATGTGTATTAAACAAAAAAAGTGACCACCTAATAAGAGTATAGATATATGCAAAGAATAAATAAATGTAGGGTTTTCCCCTCCAACCCACCACCCCCAGTAACACTTGTTTTAGACCTAAGTATTAAAGTATTATCAAATATTTATATATTGTATTAACTGAGTTTTAAGTGAATCTTTGGATTACTTTTTCAGGTAATTAATTGCTTGATGGATATTCATGATTTTCCATTAGCACAAGTACAGAGAGAACATGGCCCTTCTAAAATTAATTACTCTTAAAAGTTCAATTGATTTTAATTGAAGGGACTTACAATGCAATCCTGTAAGACTTGGGCATAGGCCTTACTGAGTTCAGTAACACTTCCATTGACCTCTTGGTATGCAAATGCAAAATGGTGTTGTAGCCGACCACAAAACAAAGGCATTCTGAATTTTTTAAGTCTCTAAGAAATCTTGCTTAGAGATCACACCAGGTTTATGGCTCTGAAGCTCTCACCTTCCATGGATTTCCATACATACACACATCAAAAGCAGGAGTTTATTTAGGGAGGAATGAGAAGACAATAAAAAAGTTCATAAGATCCCTGCTGGATCAGACCAAAGGTCCATATCTGGCCAAAGGTCCATCATCCTCTTTCACACATTGCCCAACAAGATGACCCTAGAAGTTTGCAATCAGGGCACCTAGATGTTCTATTTAACTTAAGAGCTAAAAGTTCAGAGACCCATCCACCATGAATTTGCCTAATCAGCGTCAAAGGCTAAATAAGCAGCCATCGGCCCTTTTGTGGAAGTAATTTCCATCCATGAATCTTGGATTAAACATTTATTCTGTCCTTTCTGATTAAGATTTATTGTTTAACAGCTTGCAAGCCTTCAGCATCACTGGCTGCTCTGCATCAACTGCCAATCAATTTCACGTTCTGACCTCAGACATCTATATCACGTCAAATAACTCATACACCTAAACACACGACTTCCATGTATTTCACACATGTATTTTTCAACTATACTAGTGTATCTCTAATAAACGCTTTGGGGTTTATTCTGCATTATATGTTTCAGCTCATCGCCATACTTCCTCCAAAGCCAAGCTGTCTACAATTTTGTTACATTTTTAGAGAAGCTACAGAGGTGGGCAGTACTTTGAGAATTTAAATAAATCATTTCTGGCTTTCTTGCTATGCAAGCTTTTCCAAAGTATCAACACGGAGGCCTTATTTAATACTCATAGCATGGAAGCTGCTGCAGTCATGGTTTCCTACATGAAAAAAAACCCATGTAGTTAGACATGCTTACTTCCTACGCAGACCCCACCACTTTTTGTGCTGATGTGACAGTGCTGTAGGAAGTAACTGTGTCACTGTGTGGTGCAATGAACCACTGGAAAAAAGAAATCATGTCTCAATTTCTACCATTAGCTTTTTCTCAGCATCCTGAGACATGCGAAGGAGAGAAAGTTTCCAGGGACAAGTTTTTGGGGATAATTTTGACCTTTAAAACCCTATAATGCTCAGGACTGCAATACCTCAAGGACAGATTTTACTCATCTGGACCAGCCTGGGCCCTGCAATCCTTATCAGAGGTCCTTCTCCATGTATTCAGATTGAGATGCGGAGGCATAGCTGTCAAGTTCTCCCCCCCTTTTTAAGGGAAATTCCCTTATACTGAATAGGCTTCCTCGCGAGAAAAGGGAAAACTTGACAGCTATGTGCGGAGAGTGGCTACACATTTTCAATGGTTCCCCCACCATCAAGTCTGTGGAATCGCCTTTCCATGTTTGCCTTATTAATAGGCAAGGAGGAGAGTTACTAGAGGAGAGTTCTGTGTATTTTTTATGGTTCATTTTGTTACATGCTATATATTTTTCTGGTTTTAAATTGCTTTTATCTGTTGTGTTTTAACTTATCAAATGGCTTTGAGAATTTTTCCTTGTATAAAGTCACTGACAAATGTAACAAATAATCTTCTTGGCAGTTTGTTATGTGTTTCCTTGTGTTTCCTGGGTGCTTATTAACTAATAACACTGGAGCACTATGGAACTGGGATATGTAATTCTGACACCCATAAAGTTAGGGCTGAGTCAGACCTGAAATCATCATATTAAAAGCACTTCTTTTTGACCTAGGAAACAGGTGCCCTAAGATGGCTCTGGATGACTGCACATCATACCCAGACAAGGAACTCTGAAAATTGTGGAAAACATGGCAAAGTGCAGCAGACTACTTTTCTTTGGGAATAGGCAACCAGCAGCTTTGAATGCCTCGGAGCTATTCCTTGGTAATTTTTCTTGCCTTGAGTATTTTTGCCTTACACATTTAATGCCTTGCATGTGTGTGTTCTCAAATGTAAACATTTTTGCTATTATTGCACACTGCTCTGTATATTTTCCAAACAGAATAGCAGTATAGAAGTTTTATAAATGAAATAAATATGGTTTTTGTTTTTATTAAGAAAGCCCAAACTAGGCGTTCTTTATTCATGGTAAAACACTGTATAGCATTTGTATAGCATTTCTAGAGCTGAGACAAAACCACCTTTTAAATTTCATTCTTGCTTTCATTAATGTTGCAGTAATACATTACGAAAATTTGCCCATTTTCCCATCCAAGTCTTTGACACTGGAAGGAAGTGTGTGAAAAGCTGGCTTGGAGACTCCAGGGAACTGTGCAGTCTCTGAGCTAATTCGCTAGGAGCTTCCCTGAGCTGTGCCCTGTGGGATAGCTCACGGCTACAGAGTTTCCTGGAGCAAAAACTATTTTGTAAAAAACAGCCTTTGGGCACCTTTGCACAAGTCTGTGCTCTGATTAGGGCCCAGGAAATGTACAAAGAAACCCATTTGATATTGTTAACTGTTCAACACAAGACTATCCTTTTCTGAGCACGGGAAGCTCAGGGTGAAAATCTAATCTCCTGACGATTTGGCTCAGCACTCTTTGAGAAATGCAGAGTGCTTCACACCATTATTTTGACAATCCTAACAATCCAAAGGTAGATCCATGCTGTCACTCCCAGAATGCCAGGGGTGTTGGTGAAATTCTGGGTTCTTGCTTGTACTGAATACATGGCAGGTGAGAACTGAACTGGGGATTTCTCGGTTCACAGTTCAGTTTCATAGCAACCACACATCAATACAACACCATATGTGCATTAGTTTCTCCCCTATAAAACACCCACTATGCTACAGGGAGATCTCACCTGTATGTATCCTCAAGTGAACTTTTAAGTGGTGCGATGTCCTGAAAGTTTTCCCACAGTAAGGGCAGTCCTTCATAGCAGACCCGAGGCTCCTGTCTCTCAGCAAAGCCGGTTGCTGGACTCCAGCAGATCTCCCAGCTTCGTCGCCGATATCTGAAATATAGAGAGCGTTCTCACATCATTTCAGCACATGTCAAGGAGTTGTTCTCACTCAAACTGCTAACACAACACAAAGCTAAACATGTCAATACTACACCTGTCTGTTTCATTCTTTAAATCTGACAGAATGCTGACAATTCATGTATTTTCTTGTTATTCTCTTAAATTATTTCATCTTCCCCATCGTCGTTTTAAGCAGCATATGGTACCTTTATACTGAACTGAATTAGACAAGAAAAGAAACAGCTGTGTCAGCAGCTGGTTTGATTTCTTCTTTTGCTTCATTCCTATTAAGTACTTTCTCATCCTAAAAAAAGTTTTGTTTTTTAAAGATTTTTTTCCTGCATTGAATTTGGTTCATTGTTAATCAATATGCAAAGATATACAGAACAAAATAGAAGTCCCTGTTGAAAGTTTTCAGTGCTGAGAAGACTATTATAATTATTACTACTACTAATGATAATAGATATAATGTCAAGGAGATGGAGGAATTCTACATTCGCAATTCATTAAAAAGGATTGTGGGTTTTTTTTAAAAAAGAGAGTAAGCACAAGCGTAAATCTCTCACGGTGAAATCAAGGAGACTTAAAGGTACTCAAGAAATAATTGCACCCAATGTTTGTTCTAATTGTTTGAAATTACACTTGTGGCTGCCCACAAACCATAGCAAGTTATAGCTCTCTATGAGAATGCTGTCACTATTATATCACACAGGTGGGGACAGATGATGCGAAGGTGAGAATTTTGTCCAGTACAAAGCAGTTGATTTCCCAATGATTTATTTATTGCATTTATATGCCACCTTTTCCTCTAAGGAGCTAAATGTTGTGTACATGGCTCCACCCATCTCATTTAATTCCCCCAAACAACCTTGTGAAGTAGGTAAGACTGAGAGGCAGTGACTGGCCCAAGGTCATTCAATGAGCTTTATGGCTGAGTAGGGGTTTGAACCCAGGTCTCCCAGGTCCTGGTCCGCCATCATAAGACTTCAGAAAATTAAATGATCAAGGCCTGAGACTGGCTGAGGCTGAAAGGAGCATGAAAAGGAAACCAAAACCAGGTCATATTGCAGACTATTGAATACAGCTCAGTGGCCAAGCCACGTGCATGCAGAAGTCCTTGGCTGAACCACCATGATCTCCATGGTAGGGTTGGTAAAGATTCTGGCCTCAAAACTTGGAAGCTGGCTGCTAGTCTGTGTAGACCAGTGGTGGTTAGCCTTTGGGACTACAACTCCCATCATTCCTGACCATTGTCTGAGCTAAGGGGAGTTGGCATCCAACAACATCAGGACAACCATAGTTACTCATCCATAGAGTAGACAATACGGAGTTGGTTGGATCAATGATCCAGCTCACCTTCTATGACGGGAGTTGTCTTCATAAACCCAGAGAATGTCCATGGCAATTTACCTGGACACTTAAGCCTGAATAAAAACCTCACTGTGGCAATGGGAATATCCCAAATGGATTCCCCCCCCTAGCCTCCAGAGATAGATACCCCACACAGGGTTGGGGGCCCTTTCCCTCTTCTTTCCACTGAATTTTCAGCTGTGTCTGAATTAATTCATCTCATTTTGAAAATGGGATAGGAGAACGCTAAGAAGTGTCTTTTCTTCTGAAAACGCTGGTGTGCTGGTGGTGATTTTCTCACCTCTGTGTTCAGGAATATGTGACAGGCCCTGAAGAAGAGAAGGGGGTGAGAGCAGTGTGCTTTGGCTGCAGGTGGGTTTTTTATATATATTTCAGTTGTGGATATGCAAAGTTTTCTTTTGTGTTTGTTTTCAGCTGGGACTGTGAAGGCTTTCTATTGCATTGCTTTTCATTGGCAATGTTAGGAATAGGAAATTCATCAAATAGCCTAGAAGAGAGTGGAGAGTCCCTATTACCCAGGAAGAGGTGGGATGAGGAAGGTGTTTTTGTTTTTTTAGGTAGGTTGAAGAGAAGAGCAGTTAGACATTATGTGCCTTTTCACTCTTCTGGGTTTTGTTTTCTGAAAGGTTCCTTGTAGGCTTAACCAGTTTGTCCACAGGTCTGTTCCTAAATTCCAGGTTGAGTCAAAATAAAAGATTATCTATGATTTAATCATAGGTGATGAGGCCAACTTGCTTTGCATTCCTGAGACCTGGGTCAAGAGAGCTGGGAGGACTTGTTCTCTCCCAGCTCTGCCTTTCTGGGTCCTCAGTACAGCACCAGGAGAAGAATGGTTGCTATAATTATTTGCATTCTTTCTGAAGTCCTTGTGAAAATTCACCAGCATTTTAGTGTGAATCTCTCCTAATATATACACATATTTGCAACACAACTTACCCTCGAATAAAGCATTTGTGTATGCTGTTTGCACTAATCTGTGGATTTACATGCATACTTGACCCTAGTCCATGCATTTTTGCACAAATCACTTTGGTGGAGAACTGCATTGCAAAATTCAGAGAAGTGCACATTTCGAAGGACAGCTGTACTGCATTTCGCATTTTGTTTCGGAGAGTGTGAACTGGGTGGGCTCCCCATTAAATGTGAACTGAATTCCTAATTGAAGATGTATTTAGAGTGACACCAAATGACAGGAATGAGTCAAGGCATGAAGGGGGTGGGGGTGGGGGTGGGGAGTGGAACCTCTGGCTTGAACCAGAGAGAGAATTAGTAACAAGAAATACATTAAAGGCATACTTATGTGGACTTAATGGATAGGTTTCTTAAATAACAAATTAAAATGGAAACAAATGTCTTTCCAGTTATGTCATGTGATTAAAACACCTACTGAAGGAATCACAGATAGTCATGAACTTTAGCTGAACAAGAATAAGTTTAGGTTTGTTTTTTAAGATAAAAGTGAACAAGTTAATAAAATAAATATATGGCTGATTAAGATTCTCTGAGTGTTCTGCTTGAAATGCTAGCCAGTTATAACACAAAGTATATGTTAGAAAGCTAGCAACAGACATTTTTAATTATTCACAGGATTTAAGAGTAACATAATGCAGAATCTATGTGGTCTTTCAAGCAGACATGGAGAGAGGCTATTTTATATTTCTCAATTCCTCAAGGACTTCTAATTGTCACAGTATTTACACAGTATTGCATATGGAATTCTAGAGAGAGAAAATTAAACTGAGATGCAAAACTGAGATATAGGAAGCATATATGTGCCTGTGTGAAGGCTCTCTCTCTCTCTCTCTCTCTCTCTCTCTCTCTCTCTCTCTCTCTCTCTCTCTCTCTCTCTCTATATATATATATATATATATATATATATATAGGTTGTGATAAACAGTGTGCAAAAAAGGCGGACACCCCATATCAACAGATAGCTAAAGCTAACAAGCACTCACTCATGATGAATTTACAGAATAAAAGTACTAGTTATGTTTTGCTAGATGTCATTCTTAATGACAGCTTGTTAGACATTTCTCTTTTATCTTTCTATCTAGGGTATGTGTGGCCCAATAAAAAAAAGAATAAATTTGTAAGATAAACAGCTCGCTTTGCAGATTTAAGAGACTAATTTTCACTTTACGCAAAACTGATTTCTCCCCCTCCCTCTTCTTCTTCTTCTTTTGGTGAAGCTAGAAGGCTGTGGAGTTTATCACTAATCCCTCCAAAAAAGCAAACTGAAAACAACAAGGCAGTGCAATGTGTGGGTGGTCTGAAGAGTTGTCCTTTAGATTTAAGTAGACATACAGTAGATAGCTCCTCCAGTAGGGCCATACCTATAAGGACTTTTTCTTCCCACAGAGAGCACATTCATGAGGTTTTAAAGCTGTGTTGAGGGCATTCTTTTGGCCTCTCTCTCTCTCTCTCTCTCTCTCTCTCTCTCTCTCTCTCACACACACACACACACACACAAATACACCCCCTTCTCTAAATTGCTGGAAGTTGCAGCTACCTGAATGAATAGCTCTACATGGTCAATGAAAACTACAGGTTTGAAACTTTTCATCATTCTCTTTCCACAGAACTCGGGACTTTCACTCCCAATATTCTATTTATTTATGATGTGCTTCATTTATTGTTTATGGCTACTTTTGTAATTATGTAAATCATTTCATGTTGTAAGCTGCTTTGAGCATGGTTCTAAGTACAGAAATGTGGCATACAATACAAATAAGATAATGATGTTGATATTGTTGTTGTTGTTGTTGATGATGATGATGATTTGTGTTGCAATTCTAAACACAGCTACAAGGAAGTAAGCCCCCAAGGAACACAGTGGGACATACTTCTGAATAAGCAGGTATAGGATTGCACTCTTATTTAAGTAATTCAGGCAGCAATTTTAAATACCCTTACTAACAGGGTGAGCTATTCCCAGTAAATATCCATGTATCAGCACAGGGGTGTTTAAAGCCTCTGTGAAATATGTTTAAAGTATGAACAGACAATCATACAAACAAAAACATACAAAGCAACTAGTATTAGATTAGCAACTGAGGTGTCTCAAGGCCTTTCCATTCCTTCCAGGAGCTTCCTTGAATGCTTCCAAAGAACTTACTGCTGCATCAGTGCAGAAGGACAGGGATATTTGAAATGTTCATTTGATCTTCTAAACCTCAACTCTTTAAAATGTTAAATCATTATTTCATAGGTTTTTTTTCCCATATAGGGTAGACCAGCATGATCTGCAAACAGTGAAGCTGAATATAGACAACTGTTTTGGTAACAGCCCCTTCTTCTCCCCCCCCCCCCAAGTCCATTCACCACACAGAAATGGTGAGCCATATTTGGCTTGGTTGATCACCAGTTGGGCAGGTCTGATGTAATGGGCACTAGAGAAAAGACTATTGATTAGTTTATTAAACACTCCCTGCCCTCAAACAAGGTAAGGAATAAAGGGGAAGCGCTGCACATTCAAAATGTAAATGAAGCACACAAAAGCAAACAAACGAAATTCTTCAGTGGTCTTGCAACTATAGTCAGAACACAGGAAGCAAATAGAATTGAGCAGATTAGACTGTACTATACTTGAACTGAATTCATATTTATACTAAATTGGGCCCCTAATGTGGTATTGTGTGGGGATGTCCCTGCATTGAGGTAGAAGACTCTCATTACGCTTCTTTGGCATTTCCCATAGCTCAAGATATTTTGGTTGTTCCCTCATCACAAGACTCGGTGACAGATCTGGATTACAGGCAGCTGGGGCAATATAAGGAGCCAAGTAATATTTGTACAGTGGGCATTATAAGGAGCAGGCTGTAGGATAGTAGGAGTACATCAGGCTCTATGGGAGTATGGATGCAACAGCCTAGGAATGTTCATGCACAAACATACAGAGTAGAAAAACTATGTTTGTGGGTCAAAGACTTGTGGGATTTGAGATTTTGAGGACTCTCAAGGGATAATTGATAGAAGCTGGCATTGAGTGTGGAATATCTAAGGGATAGACACTGGGTGAGATCCAACACAAGATACTTGAATCCTGACGTTGCTGCATAAGCAGGAAAGCATGAACTGTCAGCAGTCGTGCTAGGGATTGTGCAACATCTTTTGCAAACACAAGACACTTGTTGGATTCAGGAATCCTGCTACACTAAGAATGGGGCTCCTGTTGGCAGAATGTCTGTTGCACAAATAGGCTGCCACAACTTGATATTGTACACTATCAGTTAACTAAGAATAAGAATAAGAATACTTTATTTATATCCCACCCATCTGGCCGGCTTTCCGCAACCACTCTGGGCGGCTTCCAACAAAAGATTAAAATACATTAAAACATCAGTCATTAAACACTTCCCTAAACAGGGCTGCCTTCAGATGTCTTCTAAATGTCAGATAGTTGTTTATTTCTTTGACATCCAATGGGAGGGCATTCCACAGGGTGGGCGCCACTATCGAGATGGCCCTCTGTCTGGTTCCCTGTAACTTCGCTTCTTGCAGTGAGGGAACTGCCAGAAGGCCCTTGGCACTGGACCTCAGTGTCCAGGCTGAACAATGGGGGTGGAGTCGCTCCTTCAGGTATACAGGACCGAGACTGTTTAGGGCTTTAAAGGTCAGCACCAACACTTTTAATTGTGCTCGTAAACATACTGGGAGCCAATGTAGGTCTTTCAAGACCGGTGTAGAAATTACAAATTAGATTACGTACAAATTAGCAATTTATAATGCAATGAGCTCATTCTGCCCACCCCCTCTGTACTTTAAGTAGTGTTTTTATGTTGCTGTAAACACCAGAGAAGGAGCAGACATGTCTTCAACTCATGTGCATTGTCTGGACCTACAACCCCCCCCCCAAAAAAAACCCTACTCAATGAAGCTGTCATCTGGGCATGCACAATGAATGTCTCAAACGTCCACACCTCAGCTTATTCACAGTTTACATTTTCAGATTGTATGGAAGCTGCTTTGAGGGGAAACGCATCATGCAGCAGTATTTCTCAAGAAACTACAGGCTATCTATGGATTGTGGCTAACCTCATGTGTACATGGCTTCAAACACCAGTGTTGGGGGTGCACTGGAGCAAGAGTGAATGAGAACGTTATAATGATAATACACAACCTTGAAAAATCATATTACACTGGTTGGATGTATTGAACAACAAAAAAATGTGCTTTTAGCTGCTGTTTGAAATCGAAAATGTTTCATCGCCTCCATTTTTTAAAAGTCAGAGTTACTTGCTCATAACTAATGCTTTTGGTACTTAACAAGCGACCTTATATTAAATATTCTGAAAAAGACACAAGCATTTTGGGCCTCTTAACAACTTGCTGCCTTTGTTATTTTATCAAAGGATTTAGGGTGCTTTTTTAAAGTGACCATGTATGGTCATGCTACACTGTTGAGCATTAATATGGATCGGCAAAGAATTTGTTGAAACAAAGAGCTATTTTAGAGTCGATTTGGAACAGAGCCCTGCCAATGAGGAGAAAATAGCTCTGTCCTGTTTGTGTAATTAGAAATGAAGATTATACGAAAATGCTCTTTTGGTAAGTGAAAAATATAGACTTCAGATTTTCCTGTTAGTCACTTGAATGCCACAGGCAAACAAAAGATCCAGACTGCATTGCTTTTCAGAGAAGTGCATTCTGAGTGAGTGTGTCAGATATACTAGCTTTGAAAACACATCAGATTTAAGGAAGGGAAGGCGTGGGACTTTCTATTTAGAAAAACCACTCATGGAAAGCCCAGAGCAGCAGCAACAACACAGAAGCCTCAAATAATCATAGTCAATACTCTCAGGCTGCAAGTGAGCTAAGAGTTTTCTCATGCATGTGGAAAAGGAAGTTGGAAACATTCTAAACAATTTATCCGTAACTGGGAAAGCAAGACTTACTGAATGAGGGATGCAGTTATGTATTTACTGGTATAGCAAATACTCAACGAGGCAGGGTTTTTCATACCTCATGCCTCCTAATTCACTGCACTGCTGGCCTTTATGTATAAAGGCCCTACTCTAACGCAACAGGCCTTGCAAATATATTTCCAAGCTGATGCCCACCTTATCTACCTGGTAGAAATCAGTAAGAAAAAAGCCTCCTATCCGCAGACAGACACCAATACATTTTTGTTTAATGAAAGCAGTTTAAAGCAACAGAACTGTAACTCAGCAGGGTCCTATTCAAAAGGTCTCATCCACAAACTAGTGTGTGCATGGGGATGTGGGACCACATCTCATGGCCCTGCCTCTGATGCCATGCCCTTTGTTGTTGGGAGCTTCTGTGTCCACCCACAGGCTTCCACATGATCTGGAATAGTGTAGAAACGATATACACAAGACTATTGGGAACAGCACACTAAAATTATCCACCCACCCACACAAATGTGTGGAGGAAAGCAGCCAAAAAGGCCTAAAAAGTCTTTTTCATAATTCTCTTGGGCAATTTGCTAGATCTGAAGCACTTCTTTGCAAATTTCAGGTGCTGTACTACATCTTAGTCAAAAGACTGAGAATTGGAAAGTAGCATGAATGGCCCAGAATAGTACCGATTGTATGAAATTTGCAAGAGATATCCTCTTGTGTTGAACAAACTCCAGGAGTGGGGTGGCTAAAAAGACCCGATGCATCAAGTTGATCTGGTAGTAAGGTAGATTAAACAGTACCAACAGCTACTTGCTGCTTCTACAGCAACATTCTGGGCTTCGATCTTCTAGTCGGATCCTATGAGTCACTGTGCAACTGACAGAATTGAGGTAAAGTGAGTAAAAGTGGACAACATGTATTATAAATTGTAACCTGTTGGCTTGTTTCATGGTCAAGTTGCCAAGCAGTTTCAGACGACTTTTCAAAATTTAAGTCTCCCAAAAGTCTGGAATACACAAATGACCT
Source organism: Zootoca vivipara (assembly GCF_965207765.1). Taxonomy (NCBI): domain Eukaryota; kingdom Metazoa; phylum Chordata; class Lepidosauria; order Squamata; family Lacertidae; genus Zootoca; species Zootoca vivipara. The sequence continues at coordinate 26,819,016 of NC_142589.1, forward strand.
TTAACATAACTTGCAGGTGATGGCCTTTGCCCCTTTGGTAAAGGTAAAGGGACCCCTGACCATTAGGTCCAGTCGTGACCGACTCTGGGGTTGCGCGCTCATCTTGCATTATTGGCCGAGGGAGCCGGCGTATAGCTTCCAGGTCATGTGGCCAGCATGACAAAGCCACTTCTGGCGAACCAGAGCAGCACACAGAAATGCCGTTTACCTTCCCGCTGTAGCGGTTCCTATTTATCTACTTGCATTTTGACGTGCTTTCGAACTGCTAGGTTGGCAGGAGCTGACTGAACTGTAAACACTGGATTCTGCTGCACAGTGATCTGAAAGTATCACCAAACGAAAAATGTAAGCTGGCTTCACTTGAAGTTGTGCTCCTGTTCATCATGGGAAGGTTTGTGCAGGGGGGGGGGGAGGGAAGATGTAAAGGCAAATGATAACCCATGCTCCTCCCAATTTCTTTTAAGTATGTGAAAATACAAACATTATAATAATTCAGAAACTAGATGCCACCCTTCCTCTCCCACTCTCCAATTCACTTTGTTTTAAGGTGTGCGGCAAAATGCAAAAAAATCATTTGTAACTTTTTTATTCAAAAAAGTAAAAATCAAAGCTTGGCTGTGTATACACCATACATTTAAAGCACATTTCATCTCCTAAATAATACTGGGAACTGTAGCTCTTTAAGTGGTAAAGAGCTACAATTCCCAGCATCTTTAAGAAGCTACAGTTCCCACGATTATTATTTTTAAGGGGGGGAGGTCTTGATATGTGTGAAAATGCATGGTGTTGGCGCAACCATAGTCCCTTAAGGAACAAACCATGTTCTGAAAATTGTGCCTGCTGAAATGAAAATTATTGTTCCTAGCCCTCCTGAAATTCTTTTTAAAGCAAACAAACAAAAGCCTCCTTAAACACCTTACAATACTATCCATTTAACAGTTTGGCAGAAGGAAAGTCCCTCATGGACACTGGCCTGTGTCTTTCTCTTTAACCAGCTGAGTGATCGGAGCTTTTAATATAGCTGTTCCAATTATTGTAAAAGTCATCTAGTACCTTATAACCACAAATATTGACAGTTTATTGCACAACACATCCATGACATTTGAAGGTCACATCATACATAATACATACTCTTTTATAAAAGTGTCTAGAACAAAGAGATACATGATCAGCAATTACATTGTACTAGTTTTGGGTAGTGGTTTAGTTGTATTTAAAGAAAGAAATATATGCAATGTACAAAAAGCATGAAGTCTTATTAATTAACACAAGGCAACCATTTTGTATAAATAATTTCAATCAACAATACTTTGCTTAACAAGACATAAATGGAAGGAAAGAAAGAAAAAGAAAACAAACTTGCCCTGCCCTCTAACCACTCATTGATAGGCTTAACTGTGCATGGTGGGAAAGAACCTAGAGTAAGGTCTAATTGATTCCCCCCCCCCCGCTGATATATTCCAAGGAAACAAGAGTACTGGTCTTGAGACAAAGTGGGAGAAAGTGCAGACTATTACATGCCTGGGCCATTTCTGAGTACTTAAACAACTTGGGCTATAGACTCATGGCAAAAATTTGCATAGATTTTGCCTATAACACTCCATTTTTCCGTGTATTAGACAAGGTTTTTTGACTCAAAAATTGTGTCAAAAAACTGGGGTCGTCCAATACATGGATAGTGGCAAGGGTGGGGTGTGTGGAGAGAAGTAGCACACCTGCCAGCCAGCCGGTTGGTGGGAGCGCAACCTCCCCTGATGCCGCTGTGCGCAGGAAACACTCCCTAGATCATTTCCCATGCACAGCGGCATCAGGGGAAGTTGTGCTCTCACAACCGGCTGGCTGGCGGTAGCACAAATTCCCCCATGCCACTGTGCGCAGGAAACGATCTAGGGAGTGTTTCCTGCCTGCAGCTGCGTGGAGGGAGAAGCTCAACAACTTTGGGCCACCTCCCCATATTATTTAAAATTGAGTCCCCATTAAAAATGGGGGTCCTTATACATGAGGGCGTCTTATAGATGGAAAAAATACGGTAATTTGCAGATTTAAAAACTGGGCTGACTTCAGAGGGAAACAGGCTAACAAATTCTGGCTCTTGCTTTCAGGACTTTCTCTGAACTATGAGGTGCCAATAGAGTTTTCTAGATGGCGCCCTGTGCCACATGTGCAAACTGTTGCAACATCTACTGCTGTTGCGCGCGTACACACACACACACACACACACACACACACACACACACACACACACCTTTGTCCAAGAACTAATACGACTTCTCTCTCTTTCTGGGACTCACTGGCACTTCATTTTGCAATGTACCAACTGCTCTGAAAGCAAAGCCTGTATAAAATTCATCTGAGAAAAAGGGGGAAGTGTATGGAGACTCTGCACCTGACACAAAAGACCCCTGAGCCACCCTTACCTGCCTAGAGATGGTGAATCTGTCCATTTTGATTTCTCATCTTTCCAATATTAAGTTCGGTTCTCCACATTTGCACATCAGTTTGAGGTTTGTTTTTTAAAGTTCTCATGAAAATTCATCAGCACTTTCGTACGAATTCCTCCTCCTACACGGATGATGATATGCAATTTTGCCTAGCACACACATTTTTGCAAAGTAGTTTCCCTCCAATATAATTCATTTGTATATGTCATTTTCACTTGGATATGCACACTTTAGTCTATGTGTTTTCGTACAGATTACTTGGGTGGAGAACTGCACTGCAAAATTCAGAGAAGCACAACTGTGAAATGATGGCTGTGTTCCGGTTCCTGTATTTTTTTCTGATAGTACAAATTAGGCAGGTCTGCCTTTAAATGGGGACAGAATCAAATGTCTCCTCTATTGCTACCCTGCCTCAAATTTCCTAGAACGCATCCTCACCCCACGTTCCACATTTCCATAGAGTCCATAAGATCCATGGCACTCAGAGCTGATTAAAACTTTGAAACCCTGACTTAACACATTCAGAGAAGTGGCTTTCAAATATTATGTCTCCTGCACTACCACGCAGAAGCACTTTTCAGCAGCCTTCAAATGGGAGCTGTAATATTTAAAAATCAGTCCTCAGTTTCTACAAACTGACAGTAGCATTTTAAAAAAGATGTCAGGGGTTGACACAAGCAAATTCTAATGACACAAACAAACCATGTTTGGTTGTTTCTGCTTTCCTATCAGAGAATGATTCTAGCCACAAAAATTTGTTATATAATGATGATGATATCATCACTTCATTTTTATGCATTTCCAGAATATCCCAAAATAAAGAGCAGGTTAGAAATGCAGGAATATTGTTCTTGAGTCCTAGTAAGATAGCTATGTTTTCTAATGTAAAAGCCTTGTAAAGGGACCCCTGACCATTATGTCCAGTCGTGACCGGCTCTGGGGTTGCGGTGCTCATCTCGTGTTATTGGCCAAGGGAGCTGGCGTACAGCTTCCAGGTCATGTGGCCAGCATGACAAAACCACTTCTAGCGAACCAGAACAGCACACGGAAACACCGTTTACCTTCCCGCTGTAGCGGTACCTATTTATCAGTACTTGCACTTTGACGTGCTTTCGAACTGCTAGGTTGGCAGGAGCTGGGACCGAGCAATGGACACCCCGTCATGGGGATTTGAACTGCCAACCGCTCTGTGGTTTAACCCACAGCGCCACCCACATCCCTAAAAGCCTTGTAGATATTTCAAATATAGGGATTTGGGGATCCCTGGTGAACTTCTTAACTTTCTTTATGGAACTTTGGATGATGTTCAACTACATTTTACTGAAAGTAGATGCATTGAAATGCATGCCCCTAAGTAATGTTTATTAATTTTAACGGGTGTACTCTCAGCAAAACATAGTTGAATGGTGCCCTTTGTTACCAATCATTAGGGAGAATGGATGCAGTTTTTTAAACGGAAGTTTTATGGAAGTCAAAGTTATTATTCAAGATATTGAGTCAGATAAAAAGGCATATGACCGTAATTAATTCTGACTCAATTTAGCTTTCTTGGAAAGTGTGACTGAATAGCTATCACCTTTCTGAGGATGTCCATTTATAATCACCGAACAGAGGATTTGGCTGCTGCTGCAACAGTGCTTTGGAATTTAAGTCTGGTTGTCAATAAACTCATGCAGCTTCCTGACAAGTGGCAAGTGAACTTCAAGCCTCCTAATTAACCCCCTATGCTCATTTATTCAGGAAGGAAAAAAATAAAATAAAGGGTTGCAATGCTGTCTGCTGCAACCAAAGTTCTTCTGGAAAGAAACTTTCTAATTTCCATGAGAGTCAGCTTGGTGTCTTGCCAGGTTCCCTTTTCCAAATTCCAGATTCACTTGGGATGATTTTGATCAACAGGTTGAATGTGAAGAAGCAGCTTGATTATTGCCTAGATAAGGCTAGTCCTTCCCGTACTTCATCCAGATTGTTTATTTCATTTGGAGAAAATTCCAGTGGGGGGATCTCTCTCAGTGCAGAAGCTGTCCAAACGGATCATCTTTTGTACTCTGAAGTGTTATTTGAAAGCAGGTGTTTGGGTACCAGATGGCTTTAAAGCCCATACCACTAGGGTTATAGCAGCTTCTGCAGCTTATCTGTGACATATTCACATCACTGTCATTTGCAGAGTGGCTACCATGGAGCTTCATAAATACTACTTCTTATTTTTCACCCAGCATTGTTCTCTTGATGCCAAGGCTAGATCAGATACCAAATTTGGAAGAGTTGCCTTACAGAAGTCCCTCTTTAATTAAGTCCTTGATGTCCTACTACCGGGATGCATGTCTGATGCTGATTAATCTCAAAAACAAAACAAAAACAAAAGGGAGATTCACAAGGGAGAGAAATATGCCATTCACATCAAGTACCTTAACAACATGCATTTATTCTGCGAACAAACAGCTGGTTCTAACCTTGGGCCCTATCTGCACTATACATTTAAAGCAGTGTTATGTCACTTAAACAGTCATGCCTTCCCCTAAAGAATCCTGGTTACTGTAGCTTGTTGAGGGCAATGAAAGTTGTTAGGAGACCCCCCTATTCCCCTCACAGGGCTACAGTTCCCAGAGTGGCTTAGCAATCAATCCCTCTTTCCAGGGAACTCTGGGAATTGTAGCTATGTGAAGGAAATAGTTCATCCAACTATGCCCCAGACCCCAAAGTCTCATTTCTGGTTAATTGTTGTCGTTTAGTCGTGTCCAACTCTTCGTGACCCCATGGACCAGAGCACGCCAGGCACTCCTGTCTTCCACTGCCTCCCGCAGTTTGGTCAGACTCATGTTGGTAGCTTCAAGAACACTGTCCAGCCATCTCGTCCTCTGTCGTCCCCTTCTCCCAGTGCCCTCAATCTTTCTCAACATCAGGGTCTTTTCCAGGGAGTCTTCTCTTCTTATGAGGTGGCCAAAGTATTGTAGCCTCAGCTTCAGGATCTGTCCTTCCAGTGAGCACCCGGGGCTGATTTCCTTCAGAATGGATAGGTTTGATCTTCTTGCAGTCCATGGGACTCTCAAGAGTCTCCTCCAGCACCAAAATTCAAAAGCATCTGGTTAATTACCATATGGATTTAGCCTTCTCACCACCAACTGAGCAATGGCACATACAGGATGGTCAGAGTTGCAGAAGAACAATTACTTAAAATAAGGCCTGATACACTTCCCACTTTAAGAAGCTACAGCAAATTTGTAAGTGCATACACAAGATGACACAATAGAAATAGGATAGATAGATAGGGATAACACATCTTCATCAAGATATGATATGGCTGAGTCAAAATAGCTGCCACAAATTTTCCACTCTATTTCCAGTAAGTGAATTTAGGAGAAATTCCCCAATACTTGGGGGGGGGGGCGAGGAAGAAAAGTCCCAGAAAATTGTCTTCTGCGGAGGTTTCTCCTTAGCTATACTGTTAGTTTACAACAAAGAATGAAAGAAACAATGGGCTAAAAGAGGAGGGCTGGAATCCATGTTTCTTGCAACAATATTAAAATGTATTTGATGGATCCACAATTGCACCCACAACATGACCATATTCACCGATAGCAAAATTGGGGGCGATGCTGCTGAATATTTTCAGCAGTTGTTCCGCATCTCAAAGGGAGCTTGGGGAAAAAAGAAAATTCTAAGAAAACCTAACTTTTTAGCTACATTTTGGCCTAGTTCTAATATGGGTGGCAGCTTTGATGCTTGACTTGATTCCACTGTCTTGGAGCATTTTCATTGGAATTAAATAGACTTAACAAGAGCTGGAGGAAGATCATTCAGGAGAGGCTAAACAACATAATTTGACTAGAAATTTGAATTTTGCAAGAATTCAGCTGTCTCTGTTGGCAGGAACAAATGAATTAGATTTTATTTTTTTGCAAATTTGGGCACATAGGTATTAAGATGAGGAAATAAGTGGCCTTGATAGCATTGGGATTTAGATCCCCACCCCCACCCCAAGTAGATCTACACCATTTTATGAGCAACAAATGAAAACATAAAACATGCTATTTTCAAAGTATCACAAGGACTGCTTTGCAGATACAGTCAATTTCCTGCAGCAATTATAGGAGTGAATTTTAAATCTAATAATGTATGCTGATGTTTGTCAGTCAGCCTAATTGCATATACTTCTAGTGAATCCAGCCACTAAAACAGTAGCTTTTATCTCAGCCTGCGCACATGCACACACACTCAGGCGCGCACACACCAGTACATATTTATTGACAGATACACACAGGTACGAAGGACTGTGTTCTTCATCCATGTTGCTGGCTCAGCCAGGCACCTGAGTGTATAGCAGAGGGCATGTGTTTCTCTTTCCATGGAACCTTATTCTACATCCACCCTTGACAGATCTGGCAATCTGAAGGCAAAAGCCAACTCTGACTACCAAGGGGAACAAGCGGGTGAGCAAGAAAGAAATTCAATTTGCTGGTGAACCTACCTAGTTTACATTTTCTGGAACAATACAATAAATTTGCACTCTCTGAATTTCACAAGATAACTCTCCAGCCAAGAAAAGTGTAGAAAAAAGCATGTACTAGGGTAAAATGTGCATAATGATGCATGTATTAGTAAAAAATATATAGAGAGAAAAATGCATTACATTTCTGGAAATAGCTGTGCAAAAAATGTGTCTATAAGGCAAAATTCATTTTTAAAGAAATGTGTATTTTAGGGGGAAATGCACTAAAATCCTGATGAATTTTCATTAAGTTTTCTTTCAAAAAAAATAAATCTAAACTGATGTGAAAATGTGGAGAACCAAAATTAGGATTGGAAAAATGTGATACGGGGGGAAACTTGGCATTGATTCAAGTGTAAAGTAGCTCAAAGTGCAGTGCCAAACCTAGGATGTTGATCCTACAGGCCTCTGGTATTATCTAACAGCTGCTGACCTCTGGTACCGACGTCTGGTAGCCTATAGAACTGGTGAAAAGAACAGATCTTTTATTTAATATAGAACACTTTCCAGCTAAAGTTGGGGATGTTAAGTACCTAAGAACACAATAATATCCTGCTTAATCAGGCCAATGGCTCATCTAGTCCAGCATGCTGTTCTCACAGTGGACAACTGGATGCCTGTAGGTATCTCAGAAGTTGGACCCGAGCTCAGAAGAACTCTCCCAACTTGTGATTCCCAGAAATTGGCATTCAGGGGCATATTGCCATCCACAAAGTCTCATAGAATTTAATGGGAAAGTTGGGAAGATATTTAACATCCTTTCCACTGAAGGTAACTGGAATGAAGAGTTGTCATTTGAGTTTAATAGTATCCATAGTTAAATTATTCCTTCATTGACTCATAAACTCTGGATTCAAATTTTAACCAGCCCTGTTATGTACTGGGGTGTCCTAAATGACCCTAAAGTGGTACAATTTGTAACACTTTTTTCACTAATATGTGTGATATGATACTCACTATATTATCCCCTTCTGCTTATTGTGGGATTGACTGATTGGTGTACTTCCCTTCCTCGCAAAGGAGTCCAGGGCAGTAAACAAAAGGAAATTGAATAATAAAAATAATTCTGGTGCAGATTGGGAAAGGTTTCTCTTTTGAAGTCCTGGTGGAAGAGGAAGGTCTTCAGAAGCTGCTGAAAAGGCAACAGAGACGATGCCTGTCTAATGCCTGTCAAGAGGAGGGAATTCCAAAGGGTTGGGGCCATCACACATGTATGATGTTGTTGTTCCAGTAGCAAACGTAAGGGTATACTAAGCTTTCAAGAAACACACTGGGTGGTTTTATTTATTTTTAAACATTACAAGGTCAGGAAGGTCACACATTGAAGAGCAAACCAAAAGACCTGAGCTCGACAAGGACAGTCATCAAGGTCAGCTACAGGAGAGAGGAACTAAAACAAAGGTCAGGCAGGCCACGTCCAGGAAGGTTAGGAAGGCAACATATTCAGAAGGTAGCCAAAAGGAGAATCAGGACAGTAACACCTTTGAGGCAATGTGACAAAACACAGGAGGATAAGGAATGTATTTCCAGGATTTGTTGTGAATATAAATAATGTATAAGTAATTTGAAAATGGCTATTTACCTGACAAGATTTACTTCGTAGAATTTACCTTTTGCAAGTTATTGTTTCCTCTCTATTACTCTACAAGCTTAATATTTCTAAACACAATACTATTGTTGTATACAGTTTCTGTGCCTCCCTATGTTTCAGGGATAGTGTGCTGCAGAGTAATTTTGGTGTCCACCATGTGATTAACACTGTGGCTGCCTCACACACCATATATGTTTGCTGCATTTATTGCATCTCTGTCCAACAGTTCAAAAATGGATTTTTATTTCATTCAGTCAGACAACAAAGTGATCATAACTGAACTATTATTTCTTCTTATAACGTTCAGCCAATGTTGTCTTGAGTGTTGGGAGTAAGATCTCGGTGATAATGGTTCAAAACCCCATTCAGCCTTGAAGATCTCTGGGTGATGCTGGGCCAGCCACAGTCTCTTAGGCTAACCTGTCCCATAGGATTCTTCTGAGGATAAAATAGGCAGGGCGAGAACCATATACAGCACCTTAAACTCATTGGAAAAAAGCGGGATCTGTCTGTCTATCTGTCTGTCTATCTGGAAAGGGAGTGAGGGGCATCTTCTCTTTTGCCTCATGCAGCAAAATGAACCAGTGTGGTGTAGGGTTAGGGTGTCAGACTATGGCCATGAAGCTCACTGGGTGACCTTGGGCCAGCCACAGTCTCTCAGCCTATCCTAACCCACAGAGTAAAATGGTTGGGAGAGAAGGATGGTATGTAAATATAAAAGGTAAAGGTAAAGGGACCCCTGACCATTAGATCCAGTCATGACCGACTCTGGGGTTGTGGCGCTCATCTTGCGTAATTGGCCAAGGGAGCCGGCGTACAGCTTCCAGGTCATGTGGCCAGCATGACAAAGCCGCTTCTGGCGAACCAGAGCAGCACATCGAAACGCCGTTTACCTTCCCGCTGTAGCGGTACCTATTTATCTACTTGCACTTTGATGTGCTTTCGAACTGCTAGGTTGGCAGGAGATGGGACCGAGCAACGGGAGCTCACCCCGTTGCGGGGATTCGAACTGCCAACCTTCTGGTCGGCAAGCCCTAGGCTCAGTGGTTTAACCCACAGCGCTACCCGCCGTAAAAATATTGTGTCACTATATTGACAGCTAAATAAAGCAAAGTGTTGTATACCCATTCTAAGAACCACATCATTTCTCATAGCTGTGCAGGGGATCTCATGTGTGGATAGCTGCAGAATCGTAACACATGAATGTGTTTTACACAGGAACAGTCTCCATAGCAAGCAGACAATATAATCATATCCCAACAGTCTTGAAATCAGAACTGATGGCGTTCCAAATGACATTGTCATGGCCATTTGAGTTTCTAGCAATACAACGGGTACAAGCATGCACCTCCTTTTCACTTTTAATGAAAAACAAGGCAGAACCTGTCTGAGGTGATGTGCTTTCAGCATTGAACTGCACCATGCCACAAACCCCTCTTTTCCCTGTGGTTGCTAATACAGTGGTACCTTGACTTACGAACGACTCGACAACCAAATTTTTCGACTTACGAATGGGGGTAATGGCCGCGTGCTTACGAATGTCTCGACATCTAAAAAAAACAACCGTGGTGGTTTTAGATAGGGATTTTTTTACTTACGAATTTTTAGATAGGGTTTCTTCGACTTGCGATTTTTTTCATTTTCAATGCATTCCTATGGGAAATCGCTTTTCCAATGGCGTTTTTCGACTTATGAATTTTTCGACTTACGAAGGTGCCTTCGGAACGGATTAAATTCATAAGTCGAGGCACCACTGTATGCATTTCCAGGACTAGGCAAACATTATGATAGGTAAAAGTAAAGGGGTTGCGGCGCTCATCTCGTTATACTGGCCAAGGGAGCCGGCGTACAGCTTGACTATGCCGCTTCTGGCGAACCACAGCAGCGCACGGAAACACCGTTTACCTTCCCGCCGGAGCAGTACCTATTTATCTACTTGCACTTTGATGTGCTTTCGAACTGCTAGGTTGACAGGAGCAGGGACCGAGCAACGGGAGCTCACCCCACTGCAGGGATTTGAACTGCCAACCTTCTGATCGGCAAGCCCTAGGCTCTGTAGTTTAGACCACAGCGCCCCCGCGTCCCAACATTATAATAAACCACACTTTTTAAAAAAATTCCCTTAAAGTCACTTTAAGAGAAAAATTGCATGTGTGCACGCACACACACACACACACACACACACACAATTTCTATGAGTATTTTAGTAACAAACATTGGAATAAGTGAATTGTACATTCCCTTGATACAGCAACGTATAGGGCTGGGTATAGGATTCAGTCTAACTGAATGAAACTAAGGTCCCCTCTAGGGACAGCTAGAGAATCTTCCAATCCTAACACCCTAGGATGTTCTTTAGTGAATTCATAAAATTGTCATGATTAAAATTGAGCGACCTGAGTCCCAAATACCTGAAAGAATAGCCTCCTTCCCTACAGACCTCATTTGGTGTTAAGATCAGCAGAGAGGGCCCTCTTGGTTGTTCTATGTCCTCAGAAGGTTGAGGGTGGTGTCATGGGAGAGGGCATTCTCTGTAGTGGCCCCTAAGTTGTGAAACCTCCT
>NC_142589.1:26835095-26847595 GCF_965207765.1 Zootoca vivipara
TTTCCCATGTTGGATAGTAAAAATCCAGACTTCTGGGTTCTAGCTTCTGAAGAGGCACTGAATTGATCTGTGGCTCCGTTTACTCATTAATTAACATTTTTTAAAGCCTTGTGATCTCTGGGTACTAGTGCTGTATGGGTGTCAAGCACTATTAAATAAAGCAGAAAGTAAAATGTCCCATAAAATAGATATTGCCCTAAATTCTGCTAAAACTTAGTGCAATAATGTAAAAAGCTGGTTATGTGCTTACATTAAACCCAGATTTAAAAGCATTAGCACATCACCAGTGTGCTCCTGTTTGGCATGTGTTTTATGCCCAATACCCTACTCTGGCACATTAACAATCTGTGTATCCATTCATCAGCAGTACATTTTGAATTGTATATTTATGGCACAGTGCACTTTTCATAGCTGAAAATTAATGAACATGCCTCTCTCATAACAAACAAGCACCTGTGCTGCATAGTTAGTAATCGGAAACAGATTTATTTTTATTAGTGTATATGTGGGCAAAGATTTCTCCCTTTAAAAAAAAATGGTATGCTCATTGCTTGATTATAAGGGCAGACTTTGCCAATGGATACCTTTGTTGTAGAAATTCCTGCTTATAATTTCTGCCTGTAATATTTTCATTTGAGATTTAATGATAATGCCTTCATATAGGACATAATCATTCCTTTGCTAAGCCTACTTGTCTTGACAAATCAAGTCCTGAGCTGCTGCCAACCACCGTTGAAGTGAAATGAAAATCTACAAGTAATGAGGAAGAACAGCAAATTTAACCATTTCTATGGAACTAGGCTTCTTTAAAATAAAATTAAAAAGCTTACAGTTTATAGCCTGTCTTTTAGGTGTGACCTGCAATATGGTAGCTGCTTTTATAAAAATGGAAGCTGGAGCAGTTTTAACCAACTTTGGGGCACAGTTCCTGGTCTGATTCCAGTGATTTTCGGTATGCCATCACTAGCACTCTATTTCATGAGAGAGCTCAAGTGGTGTAGTGGTTAGAGTATCGGACTATGACCTGGAAAACCAGGGTTCAAATCCCCCCTCGACCATAAAGCTCCTTGGGTGACCTTGGGTTGGTCATTCACTCTCAGCCTAACCAACTGCACAGGGTTGTTGTGGGGATTAATGGGAAGGGAGAGGACAATGTGTGCCACCTTTAAAACACACACACATGACATTGGTCTATCCAGAAATAGCTCATCTAATAGGATGAAGCTGCAGCAATAGCCTTCCAGCAACAGCGGTGTTGAGAGACAGACAGGGGCAGCAGTGAGGTTGGCACTGTGCAATCACACTGACAGAACAGAGGTTCTTACCACTGCCTTGCCCCTCCCTTTCCCAACACAGTGATGCCACAGCTGTGTGGCTATTGCTGAAGTTCCAAGCTGTTTCTTGGCCCATCTAGCTCACTGTGCTCCACACTAAGTGGCAGTGGCTTTCCAGACACTCAGATGGGGGACATTCCCAGCCTCACCTGGAAATGCTGGGGACTGAACATGCAAAGCTCTCAACCAGGACTCTGACCCAACTTAGCTTATTACAGAATCAGACCAGAATCCTGGAACATTCTGACATTATCTTTCCCCCCAAGAACGAGGCCAAGGAAGATTTTTGCTTCACCTACATCCCTGGGCAGCAGTTGCTGTTCCACTAGGGGAAAAGAAACAGGCTTTCTCTCCTGCCTGTCCCTGCCTTCTTCTGCTATAGTCAACAGAACTCCAGGGTTGCTGGAACAGAAGACCTTGCCACTGATTCACATCTAAATTCAGTAGTGGATTAAAAGTAGAGGAGGACTCCTATGACTGCATCCTAGCAACTCAATTCCTTTTACCTGTACAATACTAAAAAGAAGAAGGCCAGGACTTACATAAACAGCCTGCCAAGTAGAATAGCCTCCACATGGTTTCATTTCATTCATTTATATCATAAAAGGTATACACTGCTTGATGGTCAAAGAGAACTCAAAGTTGTTTACATCTAATAATGGAATCATAGAAGTGTAGAGTTGGAACGGAGCCTGAGGGTTATTTAGTCCAACCCCCTGCATTGAATAAATCTCAGCTAGATCACACATGACAGATGACCATCCAAACTCTGCTTAAAAACTTTCAAGGAAGGAGAATCTACCACCTCTGCACATGTTGGAACTCAGACTTCTTCCTCCCTATTGGTGGGGACCAGGTGTAAGAGAGATGATCCCATTGTTGTTTCTTCCACCTTCTGGGAAATGACACTGTCAGCGAGGCAACTGAGGAATTTGTTGGACCTTACATTCTTGAGAGAGCTTGAGTTCCAACAGGTATTGGTTGAAGTTTCCCATAACTATTATATCTTTACTTTTTGAATGTTTGGAGGTCTATAGCAGACACCCACAGTAAGGTCACTGTTCTTACTTATTTGTGTTTGTTTATAATATTTAAATACCACATTTAAAGTTTTGCATCAGAATAATGAACTCTTATAACGTCTACTAAACCTTAAAAGACCTTAAAACTGAAACCAGATAAAATAGAATAGTATACCTCTCTCCTCTCCTGCATAAAAAAGAATCAGCTCCCAAAAGCCTGGAGGAATTAAAGAAAGGATCTACTGGGAGAGATTGTTGCACAGAACAGGATCCACAGCAGAGAAAGCCCAGTTGCTAGAAGGCAGGACAGAACCTGTACCTGGGATTCTTTAGCAGGTCTTAAAATTCAAAGGGATTCAAAAAAGAGAAAGATTTAATGTCAATAAATGGGACCAGAACCTTTAGATCTTAAAGGTGAAGATCAGAACCCAGCAATAAACTGACTGGCAATTAAGTTATTTTAAAATATAACTGGCTTGCACACCTCTTTGAAAACAGCAAGGTCTTATGCAATCACAGCAAACATCAGTGCCTTCATAGGTATCCAACAAGGCTTAGATTGAAATGATTTACTGAGAAAAGTATATCAAATATAACATGAATGCAACAATTAATTTCAAATCACTTTCTCCCTGAGCTTCCTATGGGTTTGCCAACCACTAAACACACTGAAGACTCATCTTAAAGAAAGGTACGTAACTTTTTTAAAAAAAAATGCTGGGTTTTTTTTTAAAAAAATCAAGGATTTAAATGCTTTGTTTTTGTAACCACTTAGAGTTTTAAGTGGTATATACATAGATGTGGTTGGGCTCCAGCTCCCATCAGCCCTAGCCAGAATGGCCAGTGTGAGTGCTGGAGTCCAATAATATTTGGAGAGCTCCACTTTGGCTACCCCTTTCTTTTGAGTTTTAGGTCTTTCTCATTTAAACTGTGGATTTCAAAAGAGCTAATTCAGCATGCATTGTTTCCCCAGTATGGTATAGCAGTTAGTGTGTTGGACTAAACCCTGGGAGACCAAGCGATTATGAAGTTCACTGTGGGACCCTGGGCGAATCATCATCTCTCTGCCTAACCTACCTCAAAAAGTTGATGCAGCAAGGATAAAATGGAGGAGGGAGAACATCACCTTTTATAAGTTCTGTAAGAGTTTCTTGTTTGGGATGCTGGACTAATCTGCAATTGCATTGCTGTAGCCTGCTCTGCATTGCAATGGATGTTTTATTTAATAGCTACTATGTGGGTTGGCTTTGAAAGGACTGTTATCCCAACTGAATCCTTCTCTATGGGGCAAGATAAAAAATTTAAATCAGTGTAGCAATTAGGAGAACCTTAACTAACAGGAACTCATCTTGTCACTTGTGTGGGTTTGTAAGAAAATGTAAATGTCTTATAAAGGTCACTGATAGAAACGCAGCATTATCATTGCAGGAATCAACCACTTGCCATTTCAAGGCAACTGAACTATTTTCATTTAAAAAAAAAAATCCACCGCTGTACGCTATCACAGGAATCAGATGTTCTGCATGTCACGGGCTCAAAAGTATTTAAGAAAGACGGAGGAAAGGGCTGCTGGTTACAGCTCATGGAATTAAGGGTAGGGTGGGAAAATAACACTTGGTTCTAGTAGGTCTGACCCTCTCACTACCTGCTTTTGGATCGACTATGAAAATTGCTTTATTAGAGTGCATTCTGGTGCTGTTTTATACTACTGTATTAAGCTCCTGTTGGTTTTGAATGTCGGTTGGCTTTCAAGTTACATTTCATCTTGTTTTGTATTATACTGACATTATGCAAACGGCCTTGCGTAATTTTTTTTGTTTGCAAAAAACAGGGTACTAACTAATTAAAGGTGTATCCACACTTCCTCTTTTCCCACTGCTTTCCCTAAGGGAAAACTGCTCTTCAGCGCTCAATCAGAGCAAATGGCAATTTAGGTTTTCCTCAGACTGCCATTTGTTCTGATCTATCACTAAAGAGTGTGTTTTCCCTTGGAAAGGAGCAGGGCAGGGGGCAAACGGCTCAGACCTGTGCTTTCTAGGTACAGCTCAAGCGAAAATGTGGACAACCCCTAAGACGACAATGCACTCTTCTCTGGGAGGGTAGCAGAAGGACCCTTGGATAGAATGGAAGCACCCAAGCAAGGCATGATGGGGAAAGATGAGGACTCAGAAAAGAGTGGAAGTAAAGTTACCAAAGCTACCAAAACTTGCCCTGGCTGCAATTACTTGACAGAACTAGGGAGATGGTGGGTGGTCCACCACAGATTCTGCACACACACACACTCCACTGTAAATGGTTAAAAAGGTGAACTAGGAGTGGATAGAATAAATCCCCATTCATTCAGTCATGAAATTCACCAGGTGGTGATGGGCCAGCCATGCTTTCTCTCTCAGCCTAACCTATCTCACGGGGTCCTTGCAAGGGTAAAATGTGCGCTGCCTGGAGTTTGATGCGTGGAAATGATAAGGACCCCAATGACAAAACTGCTTGGCAACCCAGAAAGAAGCCCTTGGTTGTTAGTTCTCTTTTTCTGAGGGCCTGAGGCAGCTGAGGTTAGGATGCAACATGCTTCAGGGCAGTTGACTCAGACTGCTGAGATATAAAAGACTTTGGGGGGTCTCAAAGGCTGCCACCCCTTGCTGCTGCACCCAAGTTGAGTTCTAGAGCATCTGCCAGAATTTTTAGATCCACCTTGAAAGCTTTCATTTGCACAGTCATAGTCACTTTAGCTGTGTAGTGCTTCCTCGTACCGATTACATTCAAAACATGGTCTAGTAGACAGATGGTTGGACTTGGCCCTCGAGCCCTCATTTGAAACTTTGTCCAACTGGGAAACTCCTGTCTCCTGTGCTCAGTTCTCCATCTCAATACAAGGAGCAACAGCCGTCTACCTAAATTGTCAGATTAATGAAATAATGATTTATTTTTGCATGCATAAAATGTAATTGTAAAAATAATGTGTGCACGCACATATGTGAGCAGGTGTATGTATGTGTTAAGGCTGCTATTCAAATATATCCAAACCTTAAATATATTTTAAGATGGTGAATACCTATTTGAACTGTATTTCATACCTATTTCAGCTATAGGGGTAGAACATAGCCAGGCAATTGTGGTCTAGAGGCATATGAAGTCACCACCTTGCTGAAGCTAAGCAGGTCTGGGTCTGCATGGGAATCCTCCTAGGAACCCCATGTACACTGCCTTGAGTTCCTTGGTAAGAGAAAGGTAAGATTTAAATTCAAGAAAATAAAATAAGATCACAGAACCAGTCAGCTTTTTTGCTTGTTGAAGATCTTCTTTATCTGGGTCAATTCTCTTGATTGTTCCTTGCAAATAATTTATGTGGCTGTTGTTCTCCATTCAGATATAAAAACCCTCTCTGGATCCTGAGTGTGATTCGTTTGTGGGGCGAGAAACAGCTGAATGTTCAGGAAGCTCTTTGCAATGGCTGTGTGTCGCAGATCAACTACAGTTATGCTGGATTTAGAAAGCAGTCAGAAATCTGGTTTATTGTGCTTCCTCGGTGAAAACTAAATACATATTGACAAAAGAAACAAAAAAACCCCAAAACAAAACAAAAAAAAATCTATAATGATGGCCAGAAAGCATCTACTCATTTCTGTTAATGTCTTCCATTCTAACATAAGAACATAAGACGAGCCTTCTGGATCAGACCAGTGGCCCATCTAAGTCCAACATCCTGTTCTCACAGTGGCCAACTAGACTAGCTATGGGCACCAGAGCAATCTGCCTCCTTGTGGATTCCAGCAGCTGGTATTCAGAAGCGTTACTGCCTCCAACTGTGGAGGCAGAACAAAGCTATCATGGCTAATAGCCATGGATATCCTTATCCTCTTCTATGAATTTGCCTAATTCTCTTTTAAAGCCATCCAAGTTGGTGGCTATCACTACATCATCTGGGAGTGGTGTTCCATAGTTTAACTATGCACTGTGCGAAGAGTTGGTTTATTTTACCTGTTCTGAATCTTCCAATGCACAGTTTCATTGGATGTCCCTGAATTCTATCAAGAAAAACTTTTCTCTATCCACTTTCTCCAAGCGATGCACAATGTTATATATACTTCTGTCATCTGCATCCTCTTGCCTAGCTTTTCTCAAACTTAAAAAAAGCACTTAAACACTGTAACCTTTCCTCAGAGGGAGTGTGACTCTGTGTGACTCTATAGTGCTAATGCCTCATATAGGGCTTTGCCCCCCCCCACCTCCTGTTTTCAGGAAGGAAATAGGACCACATAAACTGTGACTCAGCACTCAGGCTCTACTCTCCGTTGTGTAGAAGGGCTAGCTTTTTGCTATGTCACAGGTTTGTGCTGCCAAGTGGGTGCTGGGGCAGAGGTAACCAACTGCAGTTCCCAGTGAGGTCAATGCAATAATGCTCATACATATGTCACCATTACCAGCTATGCACCAATGTTAGAAGCTGGGAGGGTAGTCTTGGAAAACGGAGAAACTTTTTTCCTTTCCTTTTCTAATTAATATGGTTCATGAATACTGAGCCAGTTCCAAATTAAGCTCACCGTTAATGTAAAAAAAATCCCCTCCCAAAAAAACCACCGAACACCCTGTAATATGGTACAAGTGCAAAGTACAGTCATACCTCAGTTTAAGTACGCCTCGGTTTGAGTATTTTCAGTTTAAGTACACCGCGGACCCTACTGGAACGGATTAATCCACTTTCCATTACTTTCAATGGGAAAGTTCGCTTCAAGTTAAGTATGCTTCAGGTTAAGTACGGACTTCCAGAACCAATTACACTCATACTTTGGGTTAAGTACGCTTCAGGTTGAGTACTCCGCGGACCCATCTGGAACGGATTAATCCACTTTCCATTACTTTCAATGGGAAAGTTCACTTCAGGTTAAGTACGCTTCAGGTTAAGTACTCCACGGACCGTCTGGAATGGATTAATCCATTTTCCATTACTTTCAATGGGAGAGTTCGCTTCAGGTTAAGTACGCTTCAGGTTAAGTACAAAATTCTGGAACCAATTGTGTACTTAAACCGAGGTACCACTGTATTGTTTACCCTGCCTCTTCAGCAATCAGAGAGTAAGATGCTCTGCCTTGCCTTTGGCTACCTAGAAGCAATACAAAGGGTGTATAATAGGCTTGAGGGTATTGAGTACTTCACACTTCATTGCTCATGTATTTTTATTTATTTATGTACTAAATTTATATCCTTTCCTTCCCCGCAAAGGAACGCAGGGAGGCAAAAGCACAAGCGATGAAACAATTAAAACACCTAAAAACAATTCCAGTGTGGGTGCGCTCTACTTAAAAGGCTTGTTGGAAAAGTAAGGTCTTTAGTAGGTGTCGAAAGGGCAACAGAGATGGTGCCTGTCTATTACTTAAAGGGAGGGAATTCCAACTGGAGGTGCGGCAACAGTAAGAGCTGGTATGGCATGGTGATTAGAGTGTCAGGCTTGGACCTGAAAGGCCAGGGTTCAAAACTCCACTCAGCTATGAAGCTTATTAAAGGACCTTCTCAGCCTAACTTACCGCACAGAGTTTTTGTGATAGAGGAGAACTATGTATGCCACCTTGAGCTCCTTGGAGGAAAGGTGGGATACACATATAAAGAATGAAAATGTGCAGAATAGACCCCTTGATAAGATGGCATCTGCAGAAAACCCTCACCTGCAGAGCACAGTCATCAATTGGGTATATAAGGGGTAACATGATATTGATCTTTCTAGACCCCTAATGGGCTCAATAATGAGTCATTTATTATAAAGCATTTTGTATGGTTCATTTTGCAAATCATAATGTGCTGATAAAATTATAGCAAACCTAAATGAACTGAGTGGCAAGACGAAAAAAGAACAACCATCAGCTTCTACGCCTTAGAGAGTGAATAAGGGAGAGTTGGCAATCTGTATGTGTTTGTGAGCGTGAGAAAGAGAGGGAGAGAGAGAAGGGCAGAAGCCTTAATGTCATTTACACACACATCATTATCCAAATGTTAATGGAAGACAAAGGGTCTAAGATAAGAAAGAATTAGGATCAGTGAGTTACTTTAGATGAAAAGATACTGAAAAGACATGACCTTGTATTGGATAACTTGGACTTTCAGTTAATTAAAAGATGCATGGATTGTAGACTGGGCAGCATAAATAAAAACAAACAAACAAAGCTAGCCATATGGCATTGGCATCCTGATCAGTTAATGCTGTTGTAGCAATTCCACATAAATCGTCCGCAAGAGAAATACTTAGATCTCAGTGTGAAAGTTTTTGTACAGAGTTCTCAAAAAATGCTCCAAGAGTGCAATCCAAAACAAGATCCACAAGGATGAGAGAGTTTGTATTTGGTGGATCTTGGGCTTTTCTGGCTGAGTCAGGGCATAGTTGGGGTTACGTCAGCATAAGTCCCTCACCCTGGCTGAACTGGAGATTCTTTGGCAGGTCACTCTGGATGAAAAAGCCAGAGACCATCTTAGCTGTGAGTCCTGGAAGACCTGCTCCCATATCCTTCAGGTCCTTTCCCACCTGGCCTGGAAAGGTGGGGGGGGGGGACATTGACTGGTCCCAGTTACAAAAGCTGAGGCTGTTGCGTAGACTCTTGAGCTAGGGTATTGTTTAGGAGTTGTGGGGTTTTTTGGGGTGGGGGTGGTACTGTTATTGAGATATAGATATAGATATATAGGAGAACTTATGGTTTCTGTGAAAATTGCTCGGTTTGGTTGTGTATTTGTGATGTTTTATTTATTGTTTGTGACTACTTTTGTTATGTTATAATTTGTTCTTGTTTTGCATGTTGTAAGCTTAAGTCCCCTCCCCCAAAAAGGGGGCACAGTAGAACAAGACCAGGAAGAACACCTACAGGTATTTCAATCCTTCCAGCTTGGTCACATGACCTGGCAACCTCTAAGAACATAGCCAGAGTCCTCCAATATCTTCCTGAACTGAGTTTGGAAAAGGAGTCACTTATGCTGGTATAATTTACACAGACATTGTTTATGCTGGCTTTCTATAGTTAGCATTACACTGTGGGCCAGAGGTTGGTTATGGTTTAGAGCAGTGGTTCCCAAAGTGGGTGGTACCTCCTCCTGGGGGTTGGTGGGATCACCTAGGAAGGGCGCTAAGAGGCTAGGAGGCTGCAAGGGGTGCTGGTGGTGTCAATAACTATGAGATTTCGAAAAACTGGTTTCACTGAATCAAGTTCATTAGTTTTGTTGAATTAATTAAACTAAATAGTTTTAAGGGACGTGGGTGGCACTGTGGTCTAAACCACTGAGCCTAGGGCTTGCCGATCGGAAGGTCGGCGGCTCGAATCCCTGCGATGGGGTAAGCTCCCGTTGTTCGGTCCCAGTTCCTGCCCACCTAGCAGTTTGAAAGCACATCAAAGTGCAAGTAGATAAATAGGTACCGCTCCGGCGGGAAGGTAAACAACATTTCCATGCACTGCTCTGGTTCGCCAGAAGCGGCTTAGTCATGCTGGCCACATGACCTACCTGGAAGCTGTCTGCGGACAAATGCTGGCTCCCTCGGCCTATAGAGCGAGATGAGTGCTGCAACCCCAGAGTCGTCCATGACTGGACCTAACGGTCAGGGGTACCTTTACCTTTAAATAGTTTTAACTGGATTTTGAATAATTGTGCAATTAATTGTCATAATTTTATTATCTTCCTTAGCAGGTCGTGAAAACCACTATTCTAAATAATGCTTTTATAGGGTAATTGTAGGGGGGCACTGGGGATGAGTTTATGGAATCAAGCGGATAGTTGTATGAAAAAAGTGTGGGAACCACTGGTTTAGAATATGAGACACATTCCTTGTTTATGTGTATGGAGCTAGGGTTACTGCATCTTGTGGTGGTCATTAATGATGGGACTCAAAATTCCCTCTTCCTAAACTTTAGTTCACAGGCTCAGGGATTGTATAACTCCGTTGTTTCCAAGGACCACAGCTCAGTGGTAGAGCATCTGCTTTGCATGCAAAAGGGGCCAGGTTCAAGCTATCTACAGGTGGGTCTGGCCTGAAACTCTGGAGAGCCATTGCTAGTCAGTGTAGACAATACTGACCTGGTGGACCAAGGGTCTGGCTAACTCAATATAAGGCAACTTCATGTGCTCCAAAGGCTTGGGAGCTTCCCTACAGTGTTCCTTGGAGCCTTGGGGGCATTTGCACAGCTCTGAGTTTTGATTTTGTCCAGGCTGAATGAAAAAATGATGGAATTCTGAGGGACAGTTGAAAACATAATGAGATGGGCAAGAACTCTACTTTAAAAAAGGAAAAGAAAGGAAAGAAGAGCTTTTATTTTTGAATGCTGGCCGAAAAAAAGCTTGTAAAAATTCTGAATCGAGCAGAGTAGAGGTGCACCTGTCTCTAGGAAAAGCACAGAAGATGCACAGTGCAAAATACAAATAGTTTTAACACAGAAAAACAAAGGATTTTAAGCATCTGAGGGGGAGGGGGAGCCCTGAGAGTGACTCCAACCTGCTTTAATGGAGTATAGCTTGCTACATTCCTCTGCACCACGCAAACTATGAGTAAAATTGTTTATTTCTCATGGACATCGTCCAAAAAAGAAATTTGTTCAACTGCATTTGGGTTACTGTGCTCTCCAAATGGAAAGGTATGTCTTTTCAAGTATTTAAACAGGCTTTATGTATTCTACAACAAAGGTTTCTGAACAGGCATTAAAATGTCAGCAAAAGTTGCCAAATACATTCTTACAATGCTGCCACTGACTGTTTTCGGAAAAGGAGATTTAGCTACTCACATGTTCATTAAAACACACACACACATAGACACACACAGAGAGAGAGACTCAGAAATGGATGAAAAATTCTTCAGGGACTTAAAAACAGATTCTATGTTGACTGCTTAAAAGTGTATTCCAAATTGAAGAGGCATTTTTTTAAAAACAACACCCAATAAGGATTGTACAAAATAAGATATTTAAGGAAATCAACGTAGGAACTTTAAAAGAAAAGAAAAACACACATTGCCAATTCCAAACGCTCGAGGCAGTTATTTTGCCTGCTATTCTAATGGAATATGCTGATTTTTGGAAGGGCCCCGGTGCTTTTTTTTTACATTCTGATGCCAGCATTATTGCTCTGGAATAGGTGTGGTTGCCTTTGAAATGTAAGCTCACTGCTTCTGTAGTCAGTGAACCATTGCTGATAGGGCCGACTAGTCAGAAGGAAAACTGGCTAGTTATAAAACTACTATAGTATACCCTTTATCTCATACACATTTAAAGGATTTACCTATCTATCCCACAGCAGACCTACTCATTGAGTAGGAGCCAACAGCATATGATTGTGTTAATTAATCTGCTATTGTGAGTAAAGGAACAGCTGCAGTGGTCTCGTGGATACGTTGTCAAAGGAAAACAATGTAATGTTAAGCTTCTGACTGCATATTCTGTTACAAAGCAGGTTGACGATAAGTTAAATTCATAAATCACAAATCATTTTTTATAATAATAATAAATAACATCTGACCTTTAAGGGAAAGGTTTTAGCATACTTAATTTCGGCTTGAAATACGTTCTGAAATACAATACTTAAGCTTCAACCCAATTCTTTGTTTGGAAAACAAACATTCCCCAGAAATTATAGGAAATGGTAGTAGCGAGACATGACCTCTCACTCTTTTGAGATACACGCCATTGTCGATTTAACAAAGATCAGAACCCAAAATATCAAGTTAAAAGAAAATCTTGTTGGCTCCTTTCCAGGGGCCCCCTCTAATAAAAGCACAATTTTGAATACTATACAGCAATGCAGAATAAAAGGAACATTCATTATATGAAAAACACTCTCTATTTACATAGGATTTGATCTTTCCTGCCATGGAAAAGGTGCGGAATATACTTCCCCCTCCTCTCCTCAGAGTAGAGTAATATAATCCTGTAATTCAGATGTAAAGTAAAACAAATCAAATCTCTCTCAAAGTCCTTTGGTCACTGCATTGAACTTCCCCGAGGTGCCCATAGAAGGGGCTGACCCCTAAAAAAGAAACAGAATTAAACCTTGAAGGTTTTATTTTGTTTTGTTTTAAGATAAACGCTTCTCCAGACCAATCATATGCTGTTCTGAACTGCAGCTAAGATGAATGGCAGCTAAGCACAGGATAAGGTATCAGGATTCCAGTCTTGTCCGGTATAGG
>NC_142589.1:26850095-26870095 GCF_965207765.1 Zootoca vivipara
TTGCCATATAAGAAATGCGACCCGGCATATAAGACGACCCCTGACTTTTGAGAAAAATTTCCTGGGTTAAAAAGTAGTCTTATATGCAGGAATATACAGTGGGTTCAAAACACTTAAGGAAAGATGAGAAGAAGCTATTTTAGAAATATTCAGAAGTCCTCCTGCCTATCCACACAGTCATGAGAGCTAGAAACCAAGGTTTGTGGTTGTCTAGGAATGCAGGGATTGTAATTTTGAGTATTTTTTTTAAAAAAGAAAACACCTTATAGTCCTGTTGCCGAGAAGCTTGCCTGCATATTCAAACTTTACACTATTATCTACAGAGCAGCTAGCAGATTCTACAGCGAGCGGCAGCAGGCTCGCTGGCACTCTCTCTAGGTTCTTGAATTAATAGCTGTGAAAGAGTGTTGGGACCTTCCCAAGTCGTGGTTTCTGCACAGCAGAGCAACACTGAACCAGTGTTTCCAATTTAACACCCTGACATCCTGGGGGCACATTTATTACGAGGGGAAAAAACCATAACACATGTCCAAATATTCATGATTTCTGGCCTTTAGCTTGTTTGTGACCCCCACCAACAGGCGTGATGAATAATTCCATCTGGTTCTGCTTTCTTAGCAGGCCTCTTCATGCAAACTGTCTCCCCCCCCCCTCCTAAGATACCAAAATACCTCTTCATGTTTACCAAGATTTCAGTTTTTAGCCAGTCCTTGCCTAGCTTCACCTGAGCAACCAGTTTTCAGTGGAGGCAGCACTTAGCTGTATGCTGTGTCTGTCTATCCTGTCCGCCTGTCTTGCTGAAAGAGTAGTTGTTCCCCACCCTTCAGGTCACCTTTTTAATCCCCATGGAACAAAAGCCTATGGGACAAGACTTTATAAGGATACAAGGGGAAATGGAACAGAATCTACCCATCCTACAGATTGTTACTGTAACATAGCAGCATTAGTATTAGTATTAGTGTAAAGTTAAAGGGACCCCTGACCATTATGTCCAGTCGCGGACAACTCTGGGGTTGCAGCGTTCATATCACATTATTGGCCGAGGGAGCCGGCGTACAGCTTCTGGGTCATGTGGCCAGCATGACTAAGCCACTTCTGGCGAACCAAAGCAGCACATGGAAACGCCATTTACCTTCCCACCAGAGCGGTACCTATTTATCTACTTGCACTTTGATGTGCTTTCGAGCTGCTAGGTTGGCAGGAGGTGTGACTGAGCAATGGGAGCTCACCCCATTGCGGGGATTCGAACCACAGGCCTTCTGATCAGCAAGCCATAGGCTCTGTGGTTTAGACCACAGCGCCACCCATGTCACATGGAAGATGGAGCAAGCTTGTTTTCTGCTGCTCTGGGAGATTCTGACTAAACATCAGGAAAAACTTTCTGGCAGTAAGAGCTGTTTGACAATGGAATGAACTCCCTCAGAAGGTAGTGAACTCTCCTTTGTTCAAGGTTTTTAAAAGGAAGTTGGCTCGCCATCTGTCGGGGATCATGATTCATGCACTGCAAATGGTTGGACTAGATGACTCTTGGGGTCCTTCCCAACTCACAATTTAATGATGATGATGATGATTCATTACCCGCCCTTCACCATGAAGTCCCAGGGTGGATCATAACAATATAAAATATAATATTAAAAACAGTTTTAAACAAATCACTACCACATCTAGAGTGGGTCCTAAAAATATGCATCTCAAGTTTCAAAAGGTTTAGCATATGACAGAAGCCATGCAATGAATGCAATGTCAGATGCACCTCTGTGTGGAAGGAATTCCACATCTCTTTCCCAGACACTCCCCACCCCAATGTTGTCCTTAGCACTATAGGTTCATTCAGATATTTGGGGCCTAAGGCATCCAGGGCTTTAAGAGCACTGGTGTGAGTACCTTGGATATTTATTCCCCTGGAGTCTCCAGTAGCTTGACTACCCCCCTTCCTCTTACTACTGGGGCTAAAGTGAATGGTGGTAACAACACTGCCAGAGCATTATCATATTCATGGGAGCACTGGGGTCATTCCCCTTCCCTTTATTGCCCTAGGAGAAGGGGCCACAGCCAAGCGATGAGATCTAAAGTGCATGCAATCACCACCCAGGGAGTCCCAGGTCTCTTTCTTGGCTTATTTATTTCATTTTCTTTTGAATGCCTTCACCCAGCAATTCACCCTTCCGTAAGTGAGAAGGCAAAGCTCTTTAAAATGCGTCTGGTAGTAACTGGTTGCCCCATTTCCATGTCACTGTCTCCACGCTGGAGCAGATATGATGTCTCCCTGCCCCCTCTCTGCATCCCATGGTTATACGCACACCAAGAAGCAGTTTCATGGCTAGAACAGAAAGCCCAATGCCAGTCCTTAATTTCAGTTGGAATTTGCAGGGATAACCCCAACATTTTCTTCTTCTATTTGAGAGCAGGTTTATTACCGAGATTCGGCACTTTGAGCTGTGACAAGTCTGTAGACATTGCTCATACACTTTCAGTTTCTAAACACAACTATGTGATTCACAGACCACCTTCTCGAGCCAAGCCCTTAGCAGCAAATATGGAAATCAATCACAGGATAGCTTAATTCTTCTCCAAGTGTAACTCTTTGGAAACATTCCCTTCCTTAAGAGCTTGCTCACTACCATGGAGCATATAATCGATTAATCCCACACTAGGTGTGGCTTTTGCCAGCAGGCAAGTGACTAAAACCCTGTCTGGGGAAAAATGGAGAAAGAGTTATCAATCAACCTGACAAGACACCTCAGTTAAAGGAAAGAATATTTACTGAGAGCCTGCAAATGCTGCCAAAACTGGGAGAGAGAAAAACACAGGAGAAAATAATTTAAAATGAATTAAAACAACCCTACCGCAAACATAAATTCCCAGATAAATGCAAACCTAGGGAAAAGTAAGATAATATATCATTTTAAAGATTGAACCAAAGGTTCTCAACTGAACCTTTTTGGCTCAAAGGGGAGAAGACAGGAGAGAGGGAAGGTTTGTATAGAGGTTTGGATATATCTATTTTATTTTATTTATTAAAAAAAACAATTTTCTCACACTTTGCCCCCTTTAACCATCCTGACAGTCATGGCAGCTGTGCCGCACACACACACACCAATACTAGATACACTTTTTTTTATTCTTTATAAGACTTCAAGAAGCCTGTTCTTTACACTGATTTGGTTTTGGATGTTATCATGACACAAGATATCATTGTCTATAGGACAACCTACATGATACCAAAATCAGATTGGCTTCTGTGCTGTGTCCACACAACACCAACCTCCCCACCAACTTGCTCCTCTTCCTCTCAGTTAACGGCAATGACCTCCAAAGTGGGAAGCCATGTGAGCAACACCTCCTCACCCCACTCTGCCCCACTGGCCACTTCTGTATGATATCATATACCATTGTGTTCTAGGAACAGATGAATTTGTCAGTTTCAGTTTCTGCTGCTCCAGGGGGTAGAACTCAAACGAATGCCTTCAAATTGCAAGAAAGGAGATAATGACTAAACATCAGGAAGAGTTTTCTGAAGGAAAGAACAGTGGAATGAACTTCCTCAGAAAGTGGTGGACTCTCCTTCGTTGCAGGTTTTTAAATGAAGATTGGATGGCCATCTGCCAGGAGTTGGGCTGCACAACTCTTGGAGTTCCCTCCAGCTCATGATTTTATGAGACATGAGGCAACCTTGCTGAAGTTAAGCAGATATGGAGAAGGTCAATGCATGGATGGGAGACCCCATGTGTACTGCCTTGAGTTCCACAACAAAGGAAAGCTGGAATATAAATGCAACAAATAAAGTCTCTCCCTGAGTCAATGCATGCTTAGCTAGGAAAGATTATTCTTTGTCAACTTCCCTATTAACCCCAAGGAGAAATACAAAGCATTTCATATCCTGCTATGATTTCACTGAAGACAAGAAAATGATGTGTGTTCTTAGAAAAAATGGTTCTCGACTGTGGCTCCGTGAGATTATTCTCACTAAAGGAACATGGCAAAAATTAGAATGCAAACAAGACCCCAAAGTCTTCAATAACAGAACTTGGGAGCCGCCAATGAATATAGAACAATGGTGGCATGATGTCTTGTTAGAGACTCAGGGCCAAGCTCCATGTTAGCCTGTCAGGAACAGTGAGCCAATTCCCTGTAGCATCCCTGTGCATCCCACTGAGTTGCATCATGCCATCTGTTATGTGGAAACCCCTAGTGACATGGAAATTTTCCACTCCAGCTCCAAACATTCCTGGAGGTTTCCATCTGGTGCTGAACTGCTGTATATCATCATTAGTCTTTACACAACAAGTGATATGGACCTGTTACAATCAGAGCACCGAGACTCACCACCAGGAAATGGATTGCCAGGCAGATCACATAACATGTAGGACTATAGGTCAGCCCTGAGACTTTGTACACTGGAAGAAAGTTCTGCTGACTTTAACAGAGTATTTCATATACAGAAAAATCTGCATGGCTTAAATCAAGCCATCAAAATTCCACGCATCGATCCTAGCTGCCAATGAGCTTGTGTTGCAATAAGTACTGCCTCAAATAAGGCAGGCATCCTTATGTCTTGTGCTGAAGCTATTACCATATGGATGCTGTGTCTAATGAGGCCTATTTTGGATGACCGCTCTGGCCTTTAGTTTTCTTATTGTACAGCGGAGTAGTAGTTTACAGCTATTGTGTTGCAGGCCACAAATAAACTCTCCAAAAGTCCAGCTGCAGGCTCAATTTACAAGTGGTACGGCCCAATAAGGATGACGTTTTCTCATCAGCCGATCTAAAATTAAGGGGAGGGGAGTGCATGAGTCCCTTGACATATGCACCTATAAAAGCAAAGAGGGTTGCATTTGATTGCAACAGCTGAGACTTAATTTTTGAAAGGAAAAAAGAAGAAGAATGGAATGACACAGCCAAGGTTTTGAAGAACACTCGTAATTTCTGGTAAAGAATGCCAGGGTTTTTGAAAGTTAGCAACAACACCTGCACAGAACATAATTTGCATTATTGCACCATCACATCTAACTTTTTGAAGTCACAGAAGTCTTCACTTTAAACAAAACTTTGGCAGTAAAATCATTTTTAAAAAAAGAAAGAAAGAAAGAAAGAAAAAAGGGGGAGATAGGGAATTGATTATAAGGAAAGCATGCAAGGAAAAGCCAGCCAGGGTAGCAACTTTTAATAACCACAACTCTGAAGCTTTGAAAAATGTTGCTGCCAATTTCCCTGGATGGGAGAAGCCTTTGTTTTGTTCATCACCCTTAAGGCTTGGGCTCTTTTCGGAGAAAGTTCTTCTCTCTACACCAGGAGAAGTATATTTAACCCTCAGTGCCTGGATGAAGCTCAGTGAAAGGTGCTTAGAAGATAACCAAAGATGCCCATGAAACCCCTCTAACCAAGTAGTGGGCCAGTGCTGAGAAGACATAATTGCTTGCCCGGCTTCCCAACATTGTGTGTCACTGCGAGGGTGGAGGGGAGCTGAGAGGGTGTGTTTGGCTCTCCCTCTGCACCTCACTACTCCAAGCTCCCCGCTGCCTCGCCCTTCTTGGTAACCAGCAGTGACAACCCGCTGCCTGCCTTGCCCACCAGCCACTACTAGATTAACCCACGTAAAGCACAGTGAGAAAAGGAAAGAAGGGGAAAGGATTCCCAGGACAATTATTTGAGCAGTGCATTTAAACTCCATGACTGCACCTCAGCTGAAATTATGTATTGTGCAAGCTTCTCTGCCATTACAAGTTTTTACTTCGAGGAAACTCTCAAACTACTTTACAGAACTACAGGGTTCCCAGAACACAGTTTGAGAAGGGCTTCATCCACGCATGCTGGTGCATCTCGAGCATGTGAGCCACTGCACTGTATAAACTCAGAAGATTAGTGGAATGTCTGTAGCTTAACGCTGAGATTCCTGAAGGTGGATTCACATAAGCTGACATCATCATCATTTTCACATGCAAATAGTCTTGTGGATGGTACAAATGTACAGGTGAAACTCGGAAAATTAGAATATCGTCGAAAAGTGATTTATTTCAGTAATGCAACTTATTATTTTTAATTTTTCTTTTAATTTTGTACGATTTTTATTTTTTTTTGAAATCCCACAGTAATAAAACAAATAGTTACAATAATACAAAAATAAACATCGCTATTTCATTAATTACATTCCATTTATCATTGACCCGCCTAATGACAAATAATTACATTTACAACAAATAAAGGCTTGACATATCTCGCTTTGCATGTCATGCATCTATCTCATATATTGGTTTCACCTTTTAAGTTGCATTACTGAAATGAATGCACTTTTCGACGATGTTCTAATTTCACCTGTATGTCTAGATTATTAGGAACTTAATTCTTAAGGCTGAAGGACATCTAATTGTCCATGAGATCACAATTCACATGGTTGTTTGGTTTGAAGAGTGAGGCATCAAATGCTGGTAACAAATAAACAATAAAATAAATATACCCACCACAAGGCGACTACAAAAACCCTTGGGATCTCATTCATCTGTTATTAGATTGGGCCACCATGGCAACATGTAAAATGAAGAATCATGTGGATTTCCTGAATCATAACATGGCTACTCCCCATTCCAATATTGTGCCCCCCCTTGCATCCCCCTGGTGCTAAAAATGCTGAAGTGAGATACATCACTTAGGCAGCTCACAAGGTTACTTTCTACTGATATCATTGGCATAACCTAAGACCAGACCAGACCAAGTATATATAAAACTGGACCTCTGCTACTTGTCTGTCTATGGTTCAGTTCCACAGGTAGCAACTTACTGATTTCTCTACCACAAATCCAGTTACAGAATATCTCTACCCACCCCAGGAAACTGGGGTCATATCCACCTTATACATTTAAAGCACAGTGATGCCACTTTAGCAGTCATGCTGGCACAGTTACAATATTATCGTGTAACTGGAACAATGGGGATGCAGCAGTCACAAGAATATTCCCTTAAAGTAAGCACCAGGCCTTCCGTCCTGCCTGCCTGCCTTCCAGATTTTTAGGACTGGATAGGAAAGTGATTAGTCCTGCACTGTAGAGGAAAGTCTACCATCATATAAAGAATTGAAAGTAGCTGCACCTGAAGTCATAATTACTTTCCTAAACAGACTCATCCTCTCCTCTTGCACAGGTGTTCTCCTTTCCCTTCCTGTGTCCCCTCCCAAAGCACAAAGTTAACATTGGGCGTGCTGACCAATCCTGCAATTTTCTAACTTACCATGACAAATAAACTTTGTGGCATATGGTAAGATTAGAGAGATTCCCCCCTCCCCTTGGCTCACTCCTCTCCCCCCTCCTTCCTTCTTTTTCTAAACAGCTGGGCGAGTAACTACAAGGAAAAGACAGTTAGCAGCTGCACGCTGTTGTCATTACTTTGATGCTGTTTAAAGGAACCTAAACCTTCCACAGGTATGCACCTGAGATTAGAGGCAAAGAATGTTCCTCTCTAAATATGAGAGAAAACAGCTATGGGAACTATAATTATGTTTTACAGGTGTCATCAGAACAATGCTTCCAACTTTTACCCACAATAAGCGCATTCCTGTGCTATTTTGTGACTGAATTTTTCAAAAGCCTTCTAGGGCAAAATATATTGTTGTACAAAGGAATCCGTACTAAATAAGCATGAAAACGGGTTTTGTCACTGAGTTCCCAATTTCATTCTTCCTCATATTCTGTTTGCCAATGGATTTCTGTGATCATCTAGAAGGACATGCAAATAAGGTGCAAATGTGCAAGGGGAGGACTTGTAGCTCTGTGGCAGAGCATTTGCCTTGCATGTAGAAGGTCACAAGTTCAATTCCTGGCAGTGTCCCTTTTCTGAAATCCTGGAGAGCCACAGCCTTTCCATATAGACTAGGGATTTCCAAACTTGTGTCTCCAGCTGCTTTTGGACTACATCTCCCATCATCCCTAGGTAGCAGGACTGGTGGTCAGCGATGATGGGAATTGTAGTCCAAAAACAGTTGGAGACACAAGTTTGGGAAATCCTGGTATAGGCAATACAGTACTGAGCATGATGGACCAGTAGGTCCATCAGTATAAAGCAGCATTGTATGTTCCTATATTTTGTCATATTTGCTAACACTCTTCAATTATACTCTCAGTCCTGTTCTGAGAGCCTGTGACAATGTCCAAGTTTACTCAGTCATGATTAAAGCAAATGAAGGTAAATACATTCTTAGCCACCAAGAACAAACATCCTGTAACAAGAAAGAGGAGGGTCTAGTTCCTAAACAGGTCTAAAACTACAGGAAAGTTTGCGTGGGAAAGTGGGATAAATATATATATTATCAATATGTGTGATGATAGTAAATTAATCTTGGGATATATCTAAAAAGCCTGTGTCGGCTTTATCCCAGCTTAACCATCACAGCATCCCCTAAGGGTTCTGTAAAGACAGACACCTCTAGCTGAATGATGGGGAATCGAAAGCCTTCCATATGTTGCTGGGCTTCAACTGATATCAGCTTAAACCAATGTGCCCAATGGTCAGGGGTTGTAGGATCTGTAGTCCAGCAAAATCTGGAAGGCCACAGACTCCTCATCCCTGCTCTAGAGTAACTCCCAAGGTACACTGTAGAGATTCAATGAGTGGTAACAAGTAGCAGTTGGTGTGGTGGGGGCAAATAAGCTTTTCCACTGCTGCTGAATGAGAGCCTTGTGGTTGGTCATCAGAAGATGTGCACCAACGTGTCACCAGTATGTTGATGATAAAGGTAAAGGGACCCCTGACCATTAGGTCCAGTCGTGACCGACTCTGGGGTTGCGCGCTCATCTCGCATTATTGGCCGAGGGAGCCGGCGTATAGCTTCCAGGTCATGTGGCCAGCATGACAAAGCCGCTTCTGGCAAACCAGAGCAACACATGGAAACGCCGTTTACCTTCCCGCTGTTGATGATACCCAGCTCTATTTCTCCATAACATTTGAGTCAGGAAAGACTGTGCATGTTCTAAACTGATGCCTGGGTGAAATCATGGACTGTGGTGGTGGTGGTAAATAATGTGGAAATACCACCGTTATTGGATAATGATTAATAGATAATGGTTGTTTCCTTCAGCTGCAACTAAAAATAAGGTGCAAATTTATATTAAAATTGCATCACAAGGAGAGTTTATTGATCCCTCAATACAAAATGTATGAGGTTTCCCTAAATATACTGTGGCAATCTGATGAGCATCCCATAGACACTCCCCCCTCTACCAAAGATCCTGCACTGCACTTACTGAAGCTTCAAAGATACCAAATGCTATAAAATAATTTGTTTTTACATCTGCTTTGTTAAAAAAAATTAAAATCAAAGTTTCCCCATATTTATTCTCACTGCAGTAATTGTCATCTTTTGTTTGGGTTCTCTCCTATGGACCTTTCACTGAACAGAGTCAGCAACAATGAAAACATAAGGTTTTGAAACTCTGCCTTCTGCAAATGCCAAAATTTATTCTACAATTTAAGTAAGCCCCTCTGCTACTTAACGTCTGTTATTTTCTTTGGCCAAAGAATCCTTTCAAATTCTGACTTGGGCTGTGAAAACCCAGCTGATGAACAAGTTTGATTACTTTATTTATTTTTATTTTTAAACTTGCTATAGTTGAAAGGTTCCACAGACTTGGCAAGCCTAGTTCCATATATGTGGAAGGGGACGGGACGGTGTGTATGGTGTATGGAAAAAATAGAGGCAGGCTGAGAATGGTTGGAAATAAAACACTGAGGCTGCAAGACACAGCATTTTTTTTTAAAAAAAAAATGCTAAATCAGTTGGAAGCACTCCAGTAGAAGCTGTATGTACCTAATACCAGTCATCATTTGAACAAGGGACGGGCCATGTCAAGGGTGAAAATTACGTGGGAGCCACAATAAGGCATCGTCAATAGAAGAGGACCCACTCACCCACCCTCTAATTGCACAGCGTGAGTGTACAGCATGCTTGGCCACTTGCTGCTTAATACAGCTGGCAGGGACACTGCAAATGATGCCCTCCCTTAAGTGTGAATAATTACACACTGCTGCACTCCTTTCTGCTCTTAGTCTGGTCAATCATGGCTTCTTTTACCAAAATTTACTTAATCAAGAGAAACGGACACAATTTTTTTTTTTTGAATGCTTGAACCAGGACAAAATTAATAGAAGTTGTCTTACAGATTACACACACACATGGATAGGGTTTTCTTTTCTTTTCCCTATTGTGGAATATGCTTAGGTAACAACATAGCATAAAAATGACTCCTTGCAGAATATTGGATTACTGCAGAGCTGGATTCAGATGGGTAGAAATATATTTCTCTCTCATGCCTCTATATTTTTTCACCAATATACTAGTCCTAAACATTCACCTCAGTGGTGGAATGATAAAACTTATCAACTGACATCCCCCCCCCAAAAAAAATCCAATTCAGGAGTGGGGAATCTATAGTCCTCTAGTTGTTGTCGGACTCCAACTCCTATCAGTCGCAACCAGGATAGCCAACATTCCAGGGTTCATGAGAACTGGACTCCATGACTTTTGGAGGGTCACAGATTCCCCACCCCTGCAGTAATTGAACAGTTCCTGACATGGACATGAAATGAGCAGTAAGTGCTCAGAGGGGCTCTTTAACTACACAATGGAGCCCTAGCAAACATAGAGAACTGCTAGATTAGGGTGCAAAACTAAAAAATTCAAGGGGGAGAGGAAGAATAGTAGCTCCTCAAGAAGCAGATTCAGCATCTGAAGGGAATTCCAACATCTGGACAGACTTGGGGACTCAAGTGCATGCCAACACTTTTGTGCCATGCCAACCCCATTAGAACATCTCTTAGTACAGTATGGGACAGAACTAACTTTCCAGATGGAAGTGCAGCTATGAAGGCCTCAAGGACCAGTGTTTTCCATGCATTGTGATTACAAAAGGGTTGGCTGGAGGACACTCAGAAAGGTTATCTCCCTTTTGATACCAGCACCATAATTCGTTATGGAAAGCATGTACAATAAATGGAAACTTCACCTTGCAGACTGGGGATTCTGGTGATGAGGCTTTCTGCTATTAACAGCAATAACTATAGGTTGGTGGAGATTCTAGGTAGACCCTAAGCACCTAGAGACAGCTATATAACCATATACTTCAAAATACTTTGACTACAACACAGAGACATATTGACTTTCATCAATTCAGTTTCAAGCCTTACCTCTTATGGGTGCTTTCTTGACCATTGTGCAGATATGTATTTGTTTGTTTAATAGATACTACTATATGCATTTTTGTTGTTTTCCCTTAACATAAAATAAATAAGTTGAAGTGCCACTGATGATAATATGAAATGCATCTTGTAAAGACTGGTGTTGATGTGTTGGAGTGCTGCAGCACCCAAGAGGGTGAGCTAACAAGTCCCCGATTCAAATCTCACTCCAGCTCCACATTTACAAGGCACATCACTGCTTCTGAAGCCTTAGCCTCCACCCTATCTGTGATATGGGCATAAAAAACACGATTCGCCTTACAGTCCTCTTGTAAGCATTGTTGAGATGATATTCGTGAAGCTGTTTTTCAGCACCTGAAAAGCATTATATAAATGCTAGGTATTTGTTATTATAATTTGATAAGATGCCTTCAAATAGCTGTTTAGCATGCTGTTTAACATCTATATGAAACCACTTGGGTGAATTCATCTGGAGGGTTGGACTGCAGAGTCATCAGTATGCAGATGATACCCCACTCTCTTTCATTTACATGTGATCCAGTAGTACAGTCTCCTGTCTATCAGGACTGGTGGGGCAGAACAAGTAGAAACTGAACTCAGACAAAATGTTAATTGCTGTTGAGGGTGGACTACCTGTGGCTGGGGGTGTAGCCTATTTGGATGGTGTCACACTCCTTCCAAAAGATCAAGGTTGTATCTTGGACAGCTCCTTCTCTTCTTTTGTATGTGCAGGCAGCATCAGCGGCTAGGGGTGGTGCTTTTTCTCCAGCTTCAGCTGGTACACCACGGCAGTACACCTCGACAAAGGTAGAGCTCACCATGGCCATTCATGTTCTAGTTAAGACTGCTGCAACCTGCTGTACGCGAGGCTTTCCTTAGAAAGCGATTGGGAATTTCGTGCTAGTGGGAAAATGCTGCTGCCATGCTGGGCCAAGACATACGGTGTTCATTTTGATCTATCTACACTGGTTAAAATTTTGTTTCCAGACTCAATTCAATGCAACGGCTTTAACCTTTAAACCCCTAAAACCAGGGACGGGGAGCCTCAGGCCCACAGCTCAAATATGGCCCTCCACGCCTCTCTATTTGGCCCTCAGGATTCTTCCCAAGGCCAGAAACCCCATTGTTCCTGCTTTGTGCTTGTTGTTTTTCCATGGCTGTAATGTGTCTTTAAACTGTGATCATGCCTCTTTCTTGCCTAGATGGATATATGTGTGTGCGTGTGTAGAAACCTCTGGGTTGGAATGTAGCCTTACTCACATCCATTCATCTACTTTTTGCCTCTGCCTCTGCCCCTGCCCCCAGAAGGATGTTCCTAAGGGGATGCAGCTCTTGGGATGAAAAAAAAGATCCACACCGCTGTTGTAAACAGTTTGGGACCTGGGCACCTCAAGGGCCGGTTCTTTCATATTTTCCTCCCCACACGTTCCATTAAGAATCTGAGACTTTCTTTGGCTTCCGCAACCGAACAAGATACGGTGGGTGGCCACCAGGAACAGGGCCTTCTCCCCAGTGGTCCCCACTTTGTGGAATGTCCTCCCAAGGGAAGTTATTAGGGCCCTGATGTTTCATTCCTTCATGCCTGTTGCAGAAGACTTTTAGTAGGAGGTTTTCTTAGCTTGGTTGCTTTAGGGCTGTTCATATTCAATATTTAGGTATATTTATTGGTTCGTTTAACAGATTTATAATCCACTTTCAAAGTACATGTCAAAGCATAAGCAATAAAATATTTATTAAGCCATCTAAAATGTCTTAGGAGTACTAAAAAGTCAGCACAAACATAACCATGACTCAGTATGGCTTGAGCATACAAACCCCAAGCCATAACATCATTCTACAGCTTGGTGTACTGTCTGTCACTGAAGGCCACAATAAAAAGGAGGGATTTAAGGCCTGTTTGAAACTATTGAGGGATGGGGCATGACTGATCTCTTATGGGGCTGAATTACACAACTGTGAGGACAATGCTTAAAAGGCTCTGTTCCGTGTGCTTTTCCCAGTCTGATTATCTTAACAGGTGAACACATGCCAGATTTCACATTTTGTTGTTTAGTCGTTTAGTCGTGTCCGACTCTTCGTGACCCCATGGACCAGAGCACGCCCGGCACTCCTGTCTTCCACTGCCTCCCGCAGTTTGGTCAAACTCATGTTCGTAGCTTCGAGAACACTGTCCAACCATCTCATCCTCTCTTGTCCCCTTCTCCTTGTGCCCTCAATCTTTCCCAACATCAGGGTCTTTTCCAGGGAGTCTTCTTTTCTCATGAGGTGGCCAAAGTATTGGAGCCTCAGCTTCACGATCTGTCCTTCCAGTGAGCACTGAGGGCTGATTTCCTTCAGAATGGATAGGTTTGATCTTCTTGCAGTCCATGGGACTCTCAAGAGTCTCCTCCAGCACCATAATTCAAAAGCATCAATTCTTCAACGATCAGCCTTCTTTATGGTCCAGCTCTCACTTCCATACATCACTACTGGGAAAACCATACCGTAGCTTTAACTATACAGACCTTTGTCAGCAAGGTGATGTCTCTGCTTTTTAAGATGCTGTCTAGGTTTGTCATTGCTTTTCTCCCAAGAAGCAGGCGTCTTTTAATTTCGTGACTGCTGTCACCATCTGCAGTGATCAAGGAGCCCAAGAAAGTAAAATCTCTCACTGCCTCCATTTCTTCCCCTTCTATTTGCCAGGAGGTGATGGGACCAGTGGCCATGATCTTGGTTCTTTTGATGTTGAGCTTCAGACCATATTTTGCACTCTTCTCAGTCACCCTCATTAAAAGGTTCTTTAATTCCTCCTCACTTTCTGCCATCAAGGTTGTGTCATCTGTATATCTGAGGTTGTTGATATTTCTTCCGGCAATCTTAATTCAGGCTTGGGATTCATCTAGTCCAGCCTTTCACATGATGAATTCTGCATATAAGTTAAATAAGCAGGGAGACAATATACAACCTTGTCGTACTCCTTTCCCAATTTTGAACCAATCAGTTGTTCCATATCCAGTTCTAACTGTAGCTTCTTGTCCCACATAGAGATTTCTCAGGAGACAGATGAGGTGATCAGGCACTCCCATTTCTTTAAGAACTTGCCATAGTTTGCTGTGGTCGACACAGTCAAAGGCTTTTGCATAGTCAACCTAAACCAAACATGATGAGCCTTAGGCCTGGGGATCAACAGGGTCTATGAAGCAGATCTTAATGTTTGGGGGCATGTTGATATGAATGTGTGAAATCCTTTAAGTGTCCTAGTCCCAAACTATTTGGGACACTTCAGGGGGAGCAATGGGATTACCTAGTGGGGCTCTAAGAGGCATGGGGTTGGTAGTGGGGGGGGGCTGGAGGTGTAAATGCCTATCAGACTTTGGAAAACTGATATCACTGGATCAAGTTAATCAATTTTGCTGAATTAAACTAGAAAGTTTGAATTGGACCTTGAATAATTGTGCAATTTATTCTTACTGCTTACTGAATTTTATAGTGTTAATTTCCTTAGTAGGCTGTGCAAAGCACTATTTTATTTAATGCTCTTTATAGAGTAGGGGGCACTGGGGATGAGCTTATGGAGCAAAAGGGGGAGTGACCCAAAAATGTTTGAGAATCACTGGTTTAGGGTTTAAATATCATCACAGGAACTTTAAAAACAGGTTCAGAAGCGCCCTGGCAACCAATGCAGCTGGTAGGTGTAAAATGTTCCGACTGCTTGACACCAACCACGTAACACATCTTGTGCCAGTTGAAGTTCCCGAAAAGTCTTCAAATGTAACCCCACACAAGGCACATTGCAATAATCCAACCCAGGGTCTTCTGTATATGAATAACTGAGGCCTTTGCTCCAGATGGGCGCACAGTTGGCAGCCACTTTCACCACTTGAACATCCCCAGTTTGGGTCAATTTCACTCCCAAGTTGTGAATTTGGTCCTTCACGAGGAGCGGAACCTCACCTGAAACTGCTGGTCTCAAACCAGAGTAGTAAGTTTCCCCAAGCACAGCACCTGTCTGGTATAGATCAAGATTTAGCTCATTTGTTTCTGCCTGATCAAAACAGCCCACAAGCTTCATGTGTTGAAGCATCTACCTGGGCTAGGCAGATGCAAAAGTAAAGCCAGTGTGGAGTAGTGGTTAGAATGACACATCAATGGGGAGTGCTTTTTGCGTGGTCCCAGAGGGCGGCTCCCTGGAAGTTCAGGACTGGCACCGCCTTCCCAGGTAGGATGTCAGGGGTCTCCGCCTACCCAAGCCTGGCATCGAATCCTGCCTGGGGAGGTGTTGCCAGGGGGTGGCCAGGTAAGGGGAGGGACAAACCGGCTCGGACAATAGCATTTGAATCTTACCTCCAAGCACCAGTTGGTTCCAGAGCTTCTCCCACCCTCCACACCCTCGTTCAATTTCCTTTGCAGGCTAAGCTTTTCTCTACAGGTTCTCAGGCGCTGCTACGTCAAGGCCGCTGTTGGAGGGTCGGAAAGGAATTTCCCTGCATTGGCAGGTTTCGCCTTTCCCATAGCAATACGTCACAACTTTGGCAGTATCAGGCCTTGGGCAGAATTCGAGTTCTCGAGTTGAGAACTTTGCCTCAAGATGAGAACGGAAATCATGTGCTGGCGGTGCAGCGGCAGCAAGAGGCCCCATTAGCAGAAGCATGCCTCTAGTTAAGAACAGTTTCACCTTAAGAATGGACCTCTGGAACGAATTAAATTTGTAACTAGAGGTACCACTGTATATGAGGGGGGGGGGTCCATATACACCACCTGGAGCTTTTAGAGAAAAAGGTGGAATAAAAATACATTGTATGAATAAAAAAGGCAGCACTGATTGTCACCCACAAACTGATAATGCTTCAGCCCAAACCTCTGAACCACTTCTACCAGTGGTTTCATATAAATCTGAAAGACCAAGAGGTAGAGTACAATTAATTTTTTAAATAGTGTGTATGTTTTTATATACTGTATGCTTTTTTACCATTAGCTATTTCATGTCTGAAAGCACGTCAAAATGCAAGTAGATAAATAGGAACCGCTACAGCGGGAAGGTAAACGGCGTTTCCATGTGCTGCTCTGGTTTGCCAGAAGCGGCTTTGTCATGCTGGCCACATGACCTGGAAGCTATATGCCGGCTCCCTCGGCCAATAATGCGAGATGAGCGCGCAACCCCAGAGTCGGTCACGACTGGACCTAATGGTCAGGGGTCCCTTTATCTTTACCTATTTCATGTCTACTTGTAGGAAAAGGTGGGGTACATATTTTTAAATAAGTAAATCCAGCCAACAAACAAACAAACAACACAATCTTTTGGGTCCTTTCAACGAAATCATGTTCTGATGCTGAGAAAAAAACCAAAGACTGTACCTTTCCCGACTTTAAAAAACACACACCCTCCGACTGCAGTACTAAGCACGAACATATTAGAGTGTTATTTTTATAATGCATTCTACAGTAGGTATCTGATTCACAGTTCCTATATATAGAAATATCATATGGTGACACTGAAATATTTTCGGTGATGTCCTTAAATAACTAGTAATGAAAATTTAAATAGGAATCTTCTTATACTTGCATTTCCTGTCTATTAGTAGCACGGCTGGGCTGTCTTTCAGTAATTACACTGATGTTCACAAAATTATTCCCACTGCAACCCAAAATGAATCTAGAGAAGGCAGTAGTCTGGGTGGGGATGGTAGCCCCTGAATCCCATTGTGTGGTCTAGTAGCAGTGAAGGTTGGTTCACTACTTCTACTGGGACACAACCCTCCCAAGGAGAACTTAAAATATAAAAAAACCACCAAAAAACAAATTCCCTCTAAATCTCAAAAGCCTCACACTTTTCGCCCCTGTCCCACACATATTATGTAATTCTATTTGAACTCAGAGAAGCTCTGCAAAGCTTTCTGTCAATCTGCTGCCCTCTGGCCACACAGCGTTCCAGTGCATAGTCACTGCCCCTCATTTAACTGTAAGTCCAGGTCTGATTCATCGCTAGGTGCAGCACGGTTTGTACTTCTCCATGAATTACTGGTATGCTCTGCTCTCAGTCACGTGCAATTCTGGAAAGCTCTGAGTTACAGAGCAATGTGGAAAGTGTTAATCACATGCAAAGTTTGCATGTCATCACAACACCACCCCGGGCCAGAAATGTGGCACAAAGTGTCTTCCAAAAATTAGAATCCTCCAATCTATGATTTATATGTTCTGAAAAAATGCCCACATTAATAGACACTTCATGAGCAGGTATCTGTAGTCCTAATGAAAGAAAAGCCTCTAGCTGAGCTGGTAGTGGGGTAGAGGAAGGCCTTTCCTAATGAGGTTATCACATCGGACCACATGGCAGCTACTAGTTACAAATTATTTCTGATGTAGACAACTCCCTGGAAACATATGGAACAAAAATTCAGTATATGAATTTGTCATTTACAGTCCTTTGGCACATCCATGATAGTTCTGGCCTTGTTGTTTAGTCATTTAGTCGTGTCCTACTCTTCGTGACCCCATGGACCACAGCACGCCAGGCACTCCTGTCTTGAGTTCTGGCCTATAAAGTCCCAATCAGCTTAGAAATCAAATACCTCCTGCTTTCTCTGTGTCCCACGAAAAACCATAAATGCCAGCTCCAAGTCTCCCCTAGAGCAGGGGTGAGAACCTGTGACCCTCTAGATATTTCACCAGCAGCTACTGTGATCACTCGTCAGAAATGAGAGGCGTCATAATCCAATATATGGAAGAATGGAGGGTCTAGGCCAGAGGTTCTCAAACTGGGCAGTACCATCCCCTGCTGGGGCAGAGGGATTACCCAGGGGCACAAAGAGGCAACGGGGCAGCAGGGAAGCAGAGGAGCACTACAGGTGCAAATGACTATCAGATTTTGAAAATCTGGTATCACTGGATGAAGTTGAGTTAATTGAGCTAAATAGTTTTAATTGGATTTTGGATAACTGTGCATTTAATTGTTACTGTTTTGAATTTTATTGCCCAGTTACCTTCATCAGTGGGCCATGCAAACCACTATTTTGAAAAATGTTTTTTATAGGGTAGGGTAGTGCAGCACTGGGGGTAAGATTATGGAACCAAGTGAGCACAGGCAAAAAGAAAGTTTGGGGACCGCTGCTCTATGGTATCATACTTGCATCATCAAGGCAGTGCACTTCTGTTGATAAGATGTGGGAGGCTAACGATGGGATGGCTTTTGCCCTTGTGAACTTCACAGAAGCATCTGGCTGGCCACTGTTTGAAACAGAATGCTGGTCTCAACAATCCTTTGGTGTGACCCAGCGAGGCAATTTATCCTGTTCTTATGTAATTTAGTTGCATTACGTAAGAATAAAATGCTGAACCACTGCCAGGTTATTAGTATAGGCCTGCACCCCCGGCAGCTTTGCTATAAGTACTTCCCCAAATGTCTAGATGTACACAGCTTTAATATACACAACTCGAGCTTCTGTAAATCTCTGGCAAACACGGAGCAGCATGTACATTGTTCCATATCAGGGATTGAAAAGCTGCATATGGTGCTCAGTTATAACAGCTGAGCTTTAAAAGAAGTGCAGCTTTGCATCTCACTCAACCTGACACCAGACGAGGCCAGCATGATAATAATAATAATATAATAATATAAAGAACCACCATACAATCAATACATATTTTAATTCCAAAAATTGTTTGTCATCTCCTCAAGAGAATATTTTGCCAATCAAAGCAACCCAGGGATCACTGCTTGCTGCTTTTAAATTTTAACACTCTTAATTATTTCCTGGCATAAATTGTCTCTCTCTGGGAGAAATGAAAAAAAAAGGAAGAAAGGAAAAGGCAAGGATTCTCCTGGAAAGTGAGTGTACAGTTCTAATCTGAACTGTATGTTGCAACCACATTTAATAAAGGAAGCTCTAAGGGTCTAATTTAGTTAAATTCCTTGCAATGTCTAGATTGGCCAGAGATATATGGGGCTGTGATACATGCTAATACCCGTATGGCTCATTCTCGTGCTTCCCTGTCCTATATTAATAGAAAGCAACCATTTACAACAGAACACTTGAAATTGTGTACTACAGATAGGAATGACCAGGCTATGTGTTATTCTTTGCAGGATAAGGGGTTTGTTAAATTATTTTCCTGTTGCTTGCTTATCTAGGAATCTTCCTAGATATCTGCAGTGCTTAGCAAAAGCTAAGCCATCTTGCAATCTCCATCTGAATACAGACCTCAAAGCTCCAATTTTATATAATAATATTATAATAATTTATTATTTATACCCCGCCCATCTGGCTGGGTTTCCCCAGCCACTCTGGGCGGCTTCCAACCGAATATTAAAAACAGTACAGCATCAAACATTAAAAACTTCCCTAAACAGGGCCACCTTCAGTTGTCTTCTAAAAGTAAAATAGTTACTTATTGCCTTGACATCTGATGGGAGGGCGTTCCACAGGGCGGGTGCCACTACCAAGAAGGTCCTCTGTCTGGTTCCCTGTAGCCTCACTTCTCGCAATG
Organism: Zootoca vivipara; assembly: GCF_965207765.1. Lineage (NCBI taxonomy): Eukaryota > Metazoa > Chordata > Lepidosauria > Squamata > Lacertidae > Zootoca > Zootoca vivipara. The sequence goes on from NC_142589.1 coordinate 26,869,740, forward strand.
AGGGAACCACCAGAAGGCCCTCGGTGCTGGATCTCAGCGTCCGGGCTGAATGATGGGGGTAGAGATGCTCCTTCAGGTATACAGGACCCAGGCCGTTTAGGGCTTTAAAGGTCAGTACCAACACTTTGAATTGTGCTCAGAAATGTACTGGGAGCCAGTGTAGATCTCTCAGGACCAGTGTTATGTGGTCCCGGTGGCCACTCCCAGTCACTAGTCTAGCTTCCGCATTCTGGATTAATTGCAGTTTCCGGGTCACCTTCAAAGGTAGCCCCACGTAGAGCGCATTGCAGCAGTCCAAAATTTAAAAAATATTTTTTAAATTTTGTTCCTTTCCTTGCACCCTCTTGCCCTGTGCA
>NC_142589.1:26875095-26942595 GCF_965207765.1 Zootoca vivipara
AAGGCACAGAAATGCAGGTTCCACTTTGAATGTGAGAGCAACACAGCAGGGACAACTTTACAGTATTTCCTGAGATAAAGGAAGATTAAAGACAAACGGGTTGTTTTCGCTTATGGTTAGTGTTGGCAAACTTTTGGCTCACTGGAGAGAACCGGAGAGGGGTGCAGGGTCATAAAACCTCAAATTTTGAACATGGGAAGGCAAAGAGTGGGCACATAGGTGCCAACTCACTGGGGCCCTGGGTGCCTGAGCACCCACAAAATTCCCCATGAAGAGACTCACAAATTTTGGTGCCACGGCGTTGCACACTTCATCACACCCACAACCCCGGGCTAAGCTGGCACTCCTGGCGGGGCATAAGAAGGGCCCTGCTGAATCAGGCGAACGGCACATCCAGTCCAGCATCCTGTTCTCACAGTGGCCAACCAGGTGTCTATTATGGGAAGCCTCCAAGCAGGGATTTCCAGCAACTGGTATCCAGGAGCATACTGAGTGAAGGAAGAGAGCATCAGTCACCTGTCTTGACTCTCTCACTTTCATACAGATGATGCTTGGGCAGCTGGAGGCAGTGCTTATAGGAACAAGCTGGGAGGCCATTAAATGAGATTGGCTGCAGGGCTGGTCTAGACACCTGCTGCTATTTAGCTGGGAAGTTTGTTTGTTTATTTCCCTACCCTTCACCCTAAGGTCCCACATTATAAGAACAATTTAAAACAACTTCCAAACATAAAAATAAAGCGGGTCCTATAAACATACACCTCAAGTTTCAAAAGCCAAGGTACAGATGGGTGCTCACCATTCTCCAAAGACTGTATAATGAAGGTGCACAACACACCTTTGTGGGGAGGGAGTACCACTGCATAGGGGCTGCCACAGGGAAGGCTCTCTCCTGGGCCATCTCTACCTCCCCACAAGCCTCTGAGGGTGGAATAACTACCAAGAGTGCCCCCTCTGCTGATTTCAGCACCCAAGAGGGTCTGTACGGGAGGAGGAGGTCTTTCAGAAATTTGGTCCTGCTTCTAGGACAAAATATTCCATTAGTACTTTTGTTTGGCAGAACAGGCAAAATCTGAAAGGGCTTGGTTTCATCATTCATCGTTTTAATGGCAGTTTTGAGATCTACATGCCAGGGCTGACGTGCAGACAGGCAGATTTCAAAAGTCCAGAAGACAAGAAACAAAACGGACCTCATGAAGAGGATTTCTCGCATTCTTGCACAGGTTGTCAAAAGCTTCCTATCTATGACTTTCACAATAAAGGTACCAGCAGATTTGAAAATGGCCAAGCCGACTTGTTTCTCAGGTGATTATTCTAAAGCAAATGCTGCAAACATGCTGGCCAACCTTTGAGGAAATTGTTCACAGTGAAGAGGCAGCAGCAAAAAGCACAAACTGTTTTTGTTTTTGTTTTTAAAAAAAGTTTAGAATGTTGACAAGTTCAGCTTATGTAGAGAAGAAAATCTTTATGTTGCCCTATTGAATTTTCAATCCTCCTAAAACAATCCAAACAACTGAAACCAGCTCTCTCCTGCTTTCCTCGTTTCCTACGCACACAGGATTTTCAAATGTGCTTCACCACTAATAAATTGTAAATGAGGCTACAGTTCTAAGAGTAGTCAGTGTGTTTCATGGGTATTTAAACAACAGCATTAAGCACTATAGGAATCTGTGGAATGCAGAGGACAGATTTATGTGTCTTAAAGAGTTTCTTTACTGGTTTGTTATAAGCCAACCCCAAACCAGCACTTTCTTTCATATTAATCTGGCCTTAGAAACGGAGGATACTGGAGCATGACAAGAACAACAGAAATAAACTGGCATCTACTTAATAACTGTAACAGTGGATTGCCTTCAATACTAAAATATTTATTGAAACTAAGGGAGGGGGTGAGGCTGAAGAGAATTGCCTTCAACAGCCTGCTACCAGATCTTTAACAGTGGGCAATGTAATGCCTTAAGGTCTCTCAAACTGTCTTTCATTTTCCAGACTTAATGGCTGATTGCAGAAATCAATGTTGCCATTAGTAACAGAGTATTTGTTATGGCATGATTTCCTCTGTTGTTAGGCCTGCAGAATGATTACAATATTAGTGAGGTGCTTTTGTTATAAAGGGGCTGAAGATATAACTTTCAATTTACTATCCATTAGTTCAAGAGTCGAGAAATGAGAGATGAAGGCAGAAATCTTACCTTTCTTTTTTTCTTGGGGGGGGGGAGTGCCAAGGAAGCTCAATATTGAAGATAGCTTCAATGAAATATTATTTTGCTTTGCTGTTTGGTACACAGCAGGTTGACATTAAACACAACAGAATATTTTTTAAAGGAATCATTTCATCCTTACTCATGTGTGTGTGAGAGAGAGTGTGTGTTTTCAGCTCAGGAGTGTGCAGCCAGTGGACAGCCACAGGGCATCAATAGGGGCACATATAGCTTTTCATTCAACTCTACGTATGTCCCCCAAACCGTGTGTATTCCTGGCCTCTGGCCTTAAACGTACACCACAATTAGTCACATAAATGAACCGTGTCCCGCCACTGAATATGGCCTTGTCAAAAGGCAGCAAGGGCAGGGTTTCAGGAAAGGCTTAATGGAGAAGTGAATGGGAGTCAGCATGTAGCTATCTACAGGCTGAATGTCTCTACATTAAATAGACAGTATTGCATATATCCAAATTAGCATATTAATATACAACAACAAAAAAAACAAAACATTGCGGCTTGGATGCTGCATGCATTGTACGTAACTAGAGCAATCCTACTGAACTTAACAGTGTGTGTATGATCCAGGCAGAAGAAGGTGCCTTGCAGGATCAGGTCAAAGGGAGCCTATTTTGTCCTGCATCTTGTTTACACAGTAGCCAACCAGATGCACCAATAAGGATGCCCACCGGCAGGATAATGGGCAACAGCACTTTCCCTACTCATCTGCAGCAATTGATATAAACGCCTCCAAAACTTGAGGCGGGACACAGCCATCATGACTAGTAGCCTCTTCCTCAATGAGATAACAACATTTTCCAGAGCACGCAGTTTACAAACCCATTTGATCCCTTCTGAGACAAACGTTGCTAAGAGTTTATATTACCCTTTCACTTGAAAGTGGGAGCCTGTAAGGATGAGAACTTGGCAGTAATGGTGAAAAATGGAATTAAAAAAAAGGAAAGGATCTCTCCCATGGCTCTTCTCTGTTTTATGAAAGCAACCACCATTTTTCACCACTACCACATGGGGAACAGCTAAGTACAGCATAAATGGAAGGTTGGGAAATAGAATAATACAAGGATAATGCTTTGAATAAGTTGCGGCTTTGAACATGATATCTTTTTAGCAATCTGATGGGAGGCATTGCTATCTTATTAGAATCTGCAGGCAAGGGAAATCTTGGAAGAATTATATAAATCAGTCCTGATTTTGGGCGGGGGGGGGGGGGGAGAAAGATTAATTTTGCCATACCTGAAGAAGAAGGTGAAGAAGGATGTGGGCTGTCTTCCTGGGCACTTCCTGTCTGAGAGAGGCCACCACCCATTCCACTTTCCTCAGTAATGTTGGAGGACCCAGGCGTTGTCGACCGGCTGACGGACTGAGACTCCTGGTCACTGCCTGACCCACGGCGCTCTTCGATGCTCCCCTGAAGGATCTCTTCTTCCACCTTCCTGTCTCTCTTGTGGACTCTGGAATGAACAACGACTTGGTGGTATGTTCTGAAAACCCTGCCGCACTCGGGGCACTCAGTTGGCTTCTCTTTCACATTGCTGTGGCTCTGCATGTTGAAATCGAGCCCTTGGTTCATGCCGTGAGACAGAAAATCTCTACTGCCTTCCAAAGGGTCTAGTTTGTTTGACAAGTCTCTCTGATTGCCCATTTTAGTGCTGTGAACCAAATCAGCAGGCATTTTCTGCTTGGAGCCATCTGCTCCTACTAACACATACTCCCGCTTCTCCTTATCAAACATAACGCCGGCGTTTGTCAAAGTGTCTTCGTGGCTTCGCTGGATCTGGTGCTCTTTAGACAGAAAGCCATGCTCCATGGCCATGCCTCTTGCCATCAGCTGCCAAGCCTGATAGCTGTTTACAGGATCCATCTCGGCTGCCTTGGCTGCAGCCTGGAGCCTTTCTATACAGCTGGATTTGAGAGGAGGCACGAGGTTAAGACAGCCCAACAAAGAATGTTTGTCCCCTTCAGTGAGGCTATGGCCAATGCCAGCAATAGGGGACAGAAGCTTGCCCAGCATTTCCCTCTCTTTCATGGGCAAGTCCCCCTTGTTGTAACTCTGATTCTGCTCACTTAGACCTGCTTTGTCAGGAGGAAGGAAGCCACTTTGCAAACAGGATAAGTACCTTGAGTACAAGTTGGCGTGAGCTTCTTGTGACATGCTGCTGATGGACACAGGGACTTCTGAGTCATTGGGAGATTTGTTTTTCACAGACAGCTTGTTCAGGTGGACCTTCATGTGGTTCTTCAGGAACCAGGGCTCTTTAAAGCGCCTCCCACAAATTTGGCAGCAGTGCTCAAACGAATCCTTGTGCTTCCTCATGTGGCCCTTAAGGAACCAGGCTTGGCTGAAGACTTGGCCACACACCTCGCACCGGAACTCATTCGCAGCCTGCTCTCCACTCCCATTTGAGCCCTGCCCCTGAGCCGATTCAGCAGTTATGTGCGCTTTCTCCACGTGGCTGATCAGCTCCTCTTCCTGCGATGCGGCGAAGTCGCACAAAGTGCACTTGTAAGGCTTGTGAAGGATCCTGATGTGCCTGTCAAGCTCCTCCCGCTTCTTAAACTTTCCTTTGCAAAAAGTGCACCTAAAACCAGCTGCGGTTGCCACCACTTCTTCCTGTACGCTGGCTGGCTTTGGAGAGGGAACAGGGTTGGAAATGTCTGGGGTGTTGTGATTAGTGGGCACAGACAGGTTGCAATTAGCCAGAGGCATAGGCTGAGAATGTGGGTGTGCTTTGACGTCAGGCCTTGGTTGCAGATGGCTGCTCTTCATCTGCTTGTCCCGCAGTATCGCCCTCTCTTCCAGCTCGTGCAAGAGCCTGTTTTCTTCTCGAACCCTCCCGCGGCCTTTGCCGAGGTTTCCGAGCTTGTGAGTGCGTAGGTGGATCTTCAAGTTTCCCTTCTGAGCTGCTCTGTGGTCGCAATAGGGGCACTTGAATGGCTTCTCCCCTGTGTGGGTGCGCATGTGGAGTGACAGGATGCTGTTGAAACGGAAACGCTTCCCACATAGGGGACACGGGTATTTTCTGTTCTTCCTGGCATCGTCCTCTATATCACTCATCTGGGACATGATGCCTAAGTTTTGTCCATTCAAGAACTGCTGCAAGTCGACCCGCCCGTTCAAACTGGTATCAACCTCTCTGCTAAGCTGGTTGGCTAACAGGGCCATCTGACTGCTGATGGGCTGGTTTGCTAAGGACACGTGGCTCTTGTCTTCTAGGAGCGCTGCTGTCTTTTCATCGGGGTTCTGCCTATTCTGAAGCTCTGGAAATGCATGGCTCAGCTGGGATGTGATCTGGTGGAGCTTCTGGCTCATTGAATACTGGCCATTGAGGATGGAGCTGTTGAGGTGGGCATCAGCTTCGGACACAGCTGAAGAAACGCCAAGGCACAAACTAGCTTCCTCCATCCCTGAAAAGACAAAGAAGGGTTTTAGATTTAGACCTATGAGAAACTGATTGCATTCAAAGTGCACCCAAACATATCAAAGAACTTCAATCAATGCCTCTATACATACATACATACATACATACATACATACATACCATATATATATATATATATATATATATATATATATATATATAGGCAAGTGTATAGTGTACTATTGTGATTATGTTTCAGCTTAATTATACAGTGCCTTATCATCCTGCATAGTTTTTGATTGCATGTATTAATTAGGATATTAAAATAAACACACCATCAGTTTGAATATCTAACTCTTAAATAAGTCAGGCTCAGCTTTCAACTTCGTTCAGCCCCTTCCCTGTGAAATGGCACCTGTTTACATTTTCCAGTCTATATAAGAGAGAAATGCTATGCATCTTGCTTGCTTCCCCTTTAAAAAAACAAAAATAGAAATCCATTTATAAAACTTTCAGTCCCATTAAGCATATTCAATAAATTCCACATTCTACAATGAGAAAGATGTTTTTATGATTTGACCAAGGGTGGGGAGGGGGGGGGAGATGGCATGATATTTACTGGTACACAATAAAACAAGATAATGTTTTGGGGGGGATAAAGTAAAGGACAAGCTTTCGAACAATAAAAAGGATTTTGCTTTAGTCAACAAAAAGTGCAGTAATATCTCATTAAGCTGATTAGTATGCGGCTTAGAAACAGTACTAGGTGCTGTAACACATGATTATAATCATAAAAATCCTTCAGTGTTTGCAAGTAAGCATTAACGAGGTATATTAAATTTTAAGGAGACTGCGACTAGCAGCTTTGCAAACCTCTGAGATTAAGATTTAACCCTTATGTTACAAAGCAATTGTTCCTCCATCATTTGAAAATGGTACCCATCTAAAGAGGGCATAAATTACCTCCTTAATTTGTCACGCAGATCATTCAGATATTCGTGGTTAGAAAAAAGTTGCTTGATTTTAGCTAACGGTCTTCATTTCTCAATTGGGGGAAAGAGGCGATCTAAGGGACTCTGATTAGCTTTAAAAGAGCTCTCTTCTAGAACTCGATAAAACCCAATTAAAAGCCAGGGAAGGTGTCACAGGAAGCTTCAACAAGTTTAAGTATTTTTAATAACTTTCTCAATATACAGTAATGAGTACAAATGGTACCTACAAACTGTGTGCTGCAGAAAATTAGAACTCAAAGCTGTTTGTTAAACAGGAGCGCTCCGTGCTGGTCAGCATAATTGTCCCTAATAATAATCTTCTCTCCTTGCCATTTTCTCTCCTCCATTCAAGGAATGGAGGTGGGGGGATGCATCAATAAAAACTCAATTTTAAAACTATATGAACTGTTACTTCTGAGAAGCAATTAGAATTGGAACTTCTACAGTCCAAGGAAAACACACATTAAGATCTGCACTCTAAAATTTTTCAGTCTTTCTGCACTATGAAAATGACAAAATTCCTTCATCATGAGAATGGGCCACTTAATCCTTCACATATTTCCAAATTTAAAACGTTTTGGCTGTCCCCCTTGGTCCAGAGCAGGGGTTATAAAACTTTGTCAAAACAACCAGTAGCCTCTTAAGGGAAGAAACCTCTTTCTCTGCAGTGGCTCATGCAGCTTTTTGCCATTTAACAGCCTTTAAACCTTATTTGGCATGCCCGGGATCCCTTTGCGATTTTTCTCATTGAAATGCCAAATCTTGGGCTAGGAACCCAGAAGTTTCTAGAAGCCCGAGCCAGCATGGCCAAAGAGCAAGGATGATGGAAACTGGAGTTCAATAGCATCTAGAGGGGCCACCGGTTTCCAACACCTGTCAATTATCTCTGCTCTGCACAAACCTCTTAAGCAATGTTTCCCACACAGCATTTCAGATTGCATGCTTATATTGCTGTACAGATCAGACAGAAAGCAGGGGTGTCTTCCTCCAACGCCTGATTTGTTCCCTCATACCAACCTCGAATTCACTGAAGCTGTTGACTTGGCAGGTGCAAAGGCTGCCTGAACTATATAACACACCTCAGCTTTCTGTTTTCTAACCCAATGGAAACTGGTTCGAGGAAAAGAACATTGGACAAGAGCTTTTCTCAAGAAGCTACACGATACCTATGGGTGCAGCTTAACATCACAGGTCCTTGGCTTCAAACACCACCTGTGGGATTACGATGGAGCCAGAGCAGGTGGAAATGTGTAAGCAGCCAAATATCATTTATTCCCTTGCAATGGGAAGGTTGTTGCATAACAGGGCTTTTGGTCTGAGACTAGAATGACACTTTTTTTTAAAAAAAGCATTCTAGTAAGAAAGGATACCTGGTCATTTCTTATAAGAAAGAATATTTGGATATCATTACTTTGCTAACTGGACTGTGAACCTTTTTACAAGGCTGATTTGAGGTACAGGAACACTGGACTAATGCTTTGTTTCCCTGCTTTTTTAATGCCATTTACCTTTACTGGTGGTGGACAGGGAAACATTAATACTTTCATCTCATCATTGCCATGTAGAAGAAATCTCTAAAAACTATGCCAGGATCAAGACAACAAATCTGGAGGACACAAGGCAGTTTTTAACTTCTGTTTCTTAAACAGCAGCTCTGGAGGTTGCCCAGAAAGCTATTTCTGGGACCTGGGGTGGTGGAGCTTCAAAAGCACTTTTTAATATAACATGGACTGGGGTCCATGATTCAAATAAAACAAGGGCAAAAACCCCACTGGCTGTGCCTACACACTTGGACTTTCTTTTTTTTAAAAAAACCCTCTTTGGATCCCAGACTTAATATTCCAGAAGAATGAATGAATCATAATGCTTGCTGTGCTATATTGTGCATGTCCCAGCCTTGTTTGAAATACAACCATTTTTGCACCAAGGAATTTACTTGAAACCATCTACACATCCTAAAAACAATGTTACACTGGTCAGATGCCCATTATTTTTTAAAGTGAAGGGCATGCAAATTTAGGAGGGGTGGGAGAGAAATAGGATTCAGTTCACATTTAATGGTGAAGCTACCTTGTTTACACACTCTCCCACAAAAAAAGGAGAACTAAAATGCAGTCATCCTTCAAGATTCACACTTCTCTGAATTTTCAAATGTGGTTCTCCAGCTAAATAGTGTGTACAAGAATGCATATACCCAGGTAAAGAATGCATACACATGCATGTACTAGTAAAAATAACAGTAAATATTGCATAATATTGTTTTTTTAATCAAATTCAATATTATGATTAAAAGAAATGCACCCTAAAATGCCAGTGAATTTTCCTGTGTAAATAATAATAATAATAATAATAATAATACCACAAACTGATGAGGAAATTTGGAGAACTGAACTTAAGATGGAGAAAAGGAGCAAGAGGGAGAATCCCAAAATTTATTTTCCCATCCCTAATAAGCACCAAGGTCTATTTAGTTGTTTTCACAGGTGAAAATGGAGATCAGCTTGAAACCCTGCAGTTCTCATGTAAAAGATGCTCTGACACCCATATCCAACTATTTCTCATTGCTGAAGGCTCTTATCCACCTGTTTTAAGCTGGTTTCATTTATTACACAATAGCCTATTTTCCGCCAATTTAGAAGCCAAGAGAGTATTTGTTCTTTTCATTAGAGTCATGCTAGAAAAATCTAATTGCCCTGCACTAGGTTATCAACAGTTCAAAATATATCCCGGCAACTACATGGTATGAAATTGCAGGCTGTGTACTCCATGATGTCTCAGCGTTCATCTGTATGCATATGCATTAGAAACAAGAGACTTTATCATTCTGATATTATATTCCTAGGTATATGTCCAACTTTACTAATCACCCTAAGAATGCCCAGCATCTCCAAAAGGCACAACATGGCAGGGGGTGGGGAATAGGAATTCACCAGGAACACTTACCAGAAATTAGAAAGATACCAGAAAATACCAGAAACTACTAGCTTTCCTTAGTAAACAGGGACAGTTGTAACATATATATTGTAATATACAATCAACAGAATGTAGCTGATCAGAAAACCTCATGCGGTCTGAAAAACAGGGCAGTGCCCTATCATCATCATCTGTAAATGACACCCTTGCCCTTATATGCATGGAAATTTGCAACTGCTTTTACTCAGTGTTTCCCTTCTCATAGAAGATCAAGGCCACTTGAATTTCTGAATACTCTGAGTAGCTGCAGAATCACACGTTTTACCCTTTACATTTTACATTCAGCCAGTGTGAATGTTCTTGGGAGCAGAGATTATTTATCACCCATAGATGTTCAAGACCACTTTAGTCCTGAGTAACACTTGAATCGAGTATTATGGAGAAAACCTTGTAGAATGGCTGGCAAAATTTTGTTAAATAGGCATCTTATTGTTGTAGCCGAGATACTGCTTAACTAAGGTTGTTATGATGTGATAATATACTCCTGTTAAGAAATACAGAGCACCAGACTCCTGAACCTTTTCAGGGTCATTAAGCAGCTGTAAACATTATTACAAAAATAAACCAGAGATTTCATGCTTACATTTTAGCCCAGAGCTGGGTGTGCTGAGCAAGTGCATTTTTTTTTTATCTCTTACAATCAACGCTGGTGACATTTGGGCATCCAAACAAATTACATCACAAATATTACTGCACTGGTCAGGATACAGAATGGTTTATTTGCCAGATGATTAATAAATAAACAGTAGGGCGGTATGGTTGACCTATTCTCGGTTGACAGATATGTAGGCAATGCTAAAAGACATGGCTGAAATAGTTAAATCTTGGCAGAAGCAGGAAGGAGGGTCTATTCATCTTAACAGGATTATTAGACTCAATCAGCCGAAGCATAACTGACATTGCACTGGATTTTGATCTATTCTTTTGTTTTTCTTTCGATCCAGTCTACCTCTATGTGCGATAATTTGGTCAAGCATTGCTGGTTAATTTTTATTCACAAGTAACACTAAAATTAAGAACCCTAACCCTAACCCTAAATACTGCATGGGCAGTGATGTATTATATTGTAAATATATTAAATCCAGTTTTGGTAATATGAAAGGTTGAATAATGGGTACAACTTGTTGGGAGTAATGTAAAACTTCCAAGAGCTAGCTCCATCTGATCAACAGCATCATTAAACGAAAACATTTGACAAAACTGACGATTAAATTGTCTCCCCTTGATTTTTTTTTTTTGTTTAAGCAAAATTATTCTTTAATTTCTATAGGAGTTCTTGTGTAAGACTTAATCATATTTTCCGGCATCGCCTACTATGTTATACTCAAGTGTGGTTAGTCTAGGGTGTCAATTCATAACAAGCCAAAATTATTTATTGTTAAAAATAGTTTTAACCAAAATTAAAACAGATGCAATGAGCTGACAAGCCATGCAGTCAGTTTGTTGCCAGTTTGCATATAACTCAACAACATCTCGTGTACTTTTCCCTTTTTGACTGTACGCTCAACTGAAAATAAGCAATGGATAATTGACATGGATGTTCAAAATTCTTCTAACTTTCAGAAATACCTATGTGTTTTTCTTTCTTTTTTTAGATACCTTACCTGCTGGAATTAAAAACAAACTATTTATAGACAGCCATTCTTGCGTAAAGCATACTAATCACAATGTAATCATAATATGACCACTAGAAGGCAAATGACAAACTTTGGAGAACAATCAATTAATTGAAAAACCCAAAGCCAGGTGCTGGGGGCAGGGAAGCTTAGTGTTGCTCCCATGCCTTCTGAGGGCAGAGTGTCACTGCTGCTTTCTGGAAAGGGGTGGGGCAGGGCATGAGGAGGAAGACACAGTATGCACCTGGCACCAGGAGCACTGGACTGGCTCTGCTGCCCCATCCTCAGTGTGTCTTGCTCCCTGCTCCTTGCTCCTCTCTATCGGAAACCAGCAGCCACACTCAGGGTTCAGAAGGCAGGTGGGTAATGCTACTCTCTTCTGTGCTACCCCAGCAAGCACTACTGGAGCTACTGCATAATTTTGTTCAAACTATTAGATCAGGCATCCCCAAACTGCGGCCCTCCAGATGTTTTGGCCTACAACTTCCATGATCCCTAGCTAATAGGACCAGTGGTCAGGGATGATGGGAATTGTAGTCCAAAACATCTGGAGGGCCGAAGTTTGGGGATGCCTGTATTAGATTTTACTTGCATGTAAAACAGAATAATATAGAGTACTATATGGTGAGTTGGTTTTTTTTTTTACCAAGTAGTGAAAATTGCTTTAATGGCAAACATTTGATCCAATGGATCTACCTCTGGGACAAGTACATACTGTGAATGGGAAATAACCTCTGACACCAACACCTGCAGCAACAGTGCTTGGTGGATTATGCCCAGTGCAGCCATATCAGAGAACACAATGCTTAAGGCAAGCAAATAATGACCCCATGTCATCTTGGGACTGTCACTGACAATTGTAATGATTAAACTCCCAATTCCAGTTGTTATTATTATTGCAGAAAGTTTTAAAATTCCTTCCTCTCATTTCTACCTTAATTATGTTAACCTTTGGTTGGTCTAGAAAATGGCTTGGGATAGGAGACTTTGGGGGATGTGGAAAGGCAGGAAGTTTCCAGATTCCCCAAATAGTTCTGGGGGAGACAATAGGAGAACTTTCCTCTCACCTGCAGCATTAGCAAAGGGGATGCAAAGGGCAGAGGGAAGAGTCACATATGAAACAATTGCAGTGGGGGAAGGCAGAGGTTCGCTCAAGTGTCTGCCTCCTGGACTAGGGAGAAAGTATGTTAGCTTCTTTCCTTTCCTGCAAAGCTTATTCACAGTAGTAATAGAGTAGGCAAACTGTGTTAAACATAAACTATGGAACTCGCCCCTAAAAGAGGCAGTGATGGCCACCAACCTAGACTATTTGAAAACAGGACTGACTGAGCATATTTCATGGGGGATTAGATGGGCCATTGGCCTGATCCACCAGGCTCTTCTGATGTTCTTATGCGTTGAGGGGCGTAATCTGAGGAAGAGGGTGCTGGAAGCCAAGACTTTGGACTGAAGTGCCCAGAAGAAAACTAAGCAGAAAGGCACTCTTAAACCATAGGCAATAGATAAGAATTGAGAAGTGGTCTCTGTTGTAGAACTCTAGAATATTTCCCAAGATTGGTTTGTGCAAGGGCAGAGGTTTGCTCAAAGGTCACATGAAGTGCAAGGGAGTTTGGATGGGATCAGAAGAACAAGAATGGCCAGTGTGGTTCCCTCCAGATGTTACTGGACTACAGCTCCCAATATCCTGGACTACTGGCCATGCTGGCTGTGGAGTGGCAGTCTAGTAGCATCTGGAGGGCACCATGTTGCCTACCCCTGAGACAGATGGTGATGGGAGTTAAGACAGGAAGAGCAACATATTTAACCCCCTGCATCATATGGCACAGACAAAAATGATAATAATATGCAATCATCCAGTGTGAATTTGTCTCAGCCAGGACTGTAGGATCAAGCTCTTTGCAACTCACGAATGCAAACAAAAAGAAAAAGATGAAAGCAGAAAGGGTTAAGCCCCTGCAAATCAATCTGCCTATATTTAAAAACAATTTAAATCTGCAAGCCCCCCCACTGCCACACTTATGTTGATCATTTCATTTCCATTTCATAGGGGCTTAAAATGTGATTCTGTGCAAAACTAAGTATAATGTGAAATGCACATATGCAACAAAGATCAAAAGCAGAATTGAGAGTGAAATATTCATACAAGGTAGCCCGGCGAGGTTTTGTTCACAGGGGTACCTGTCAGGAGAGTAAACTCAGAAAGAAACCATCAAATAAGTACACGACACTATTGCTAAAACTCCAGACATACAAATGGAGTGTGAGTTGTCTGAAATGCTGGACTGTGGCCAGCTTGTTGGCTCAACTGACTAATGCTTTGGCCTTTTCATCTCCTCCAGGTCTCAGTTCAGTTGCTCCGACTACTGGTTAGGTCAAATGCCTGTACCTGGTGCTGACATCCCTGGCATTCGTTTTAGAAGCAAAAGAGATGGGGGGGCACACACACAAAGTCCGTAAGTTCCCTTTGACCTAAGCCGCTGAAACATCTGTTGGTTGAGTCATGAGCTGCTTGTTGGCCAAGTTTGACAGCGATGTTGCCTGTTGTGGATTATCTCTCTCAGTGGTAGGTGTCAGTGGAATAAATAGATGTGTTTCAAGGGAAAGAAAAGCTCTCTCATAAACAGAGGCTGTGTACTGCCATACATTTGAAGTGCACAACGTACCCTAAACCAGTGTTTCTCAACCAGTGTGCCTCCAGATGTTTTGGGACTACAACTCCCATAATCCCTAGCTAGCAAGACCAGTGGTCAGGAATGATGGGAGTTGTAGTCCCAAAACATCTGGAGGCACACTGGTTGAGAAACACTGCCCTAAACAATCCTGGGAACTGTAGTTTACAAAGGGTGTTGGGAATTGTAGTTTTGTGGAGGATAAAATGCAGTTCCCATTACTATTATTTGGTGGGGGAGAGCCATATGCTTTAAATGTGTGTTGTATACATAGGCCAGATTACTCTTATAAAATGAAAGTTTAATGGCAAATAAAATGCACAGATGAAACGAATGATGAAAGTACAGGTTGGTGGGCTTTTGGAGGGGGGGTGTTACTTAATAAAATTTCTGTTCATTGTAAGTGTATTTAAATGTTCTGCAAAACTAAAAAGGAACAAAAGCTTTGGCTTCCTGGAAAACTTTGCATATTGAAGATTGCTTCTACAATTTAGCAGATCTTGCAAGGCGTGGTATTCAACTAAATTTTACTCCGAGTAGATCCGCTGAAATTAATGGGGCTAACTAAGTAATAAAATTCCATGGAAAACATTTTTAGTACCTCCACTGAAGGAAGATCTCAACTTCAAAAACAAAAAGCGCTGCATTTCAAGGCTGCTGGGAGAAGTCACAGCCTCCACAATAGAATCCATATTACGAAAGGTGGATGAATTGGCTTTGGTTATGCAATGATGAAAGAAGGGAAGCTTGTTCTTCATCGTTACTTTGCATTACCTTGGGCTGAATCTTCAGTCCTCAGACCAGATTACTGTCATTGAGTTGGACCCAATGCTAGTCCTACTCAGAGTAAACCCACTGAAGTTACTAGCCCCACTAGGCCGCTTCACCCGTTAGGTGTCATTTGGGGGCATTCCATCAGTCTGACTCTGAAGGGACATAAAAAGCAGGGCTCCCTTCCTTCATCAGCTCTGCTGGATGCCCAGTTCCATTAGGCACCACCTGCCCTTGAACTGTGCCAGCCAATCATTATAGGGACAACTGTTCAGAAATTCGTGCCTGAGTTTGGTTTTGATCTTCTCTTCCCTCCCCGTTCCTTTCCCCCTTGTGTGCTGTGTTTTTTGTTTGTTTGTTTAGGTTGTGTGCCTGCAGGTAGAGACTGCCTCTTGTTTTGATTGTTAATACAGTGGTACCTCGGGTTACAGATGCTTTAGGTTACAGACTCCGCTAACCTAGAAATAGTACCTTGGGTTAAGAACTTTGCTTCAGGATGAGAACAGAAATCGCACAGCGGCAGTACGGCAGCAGTGGGAGACCCCATTAGCTAAAGTGGTACCTCCGTTTAAGAACAGTTTCAGGTTAAGAACGGACCTCCAGAACGAAGTAAGTTCTTAACCCGAGGTATAAGCTGCTCTGGGAGACTTTTTGGCTGAACAGCCTGGTACAAATGCTATAAATAAAATAAAATAAAAATAATTAAATAAGGTACTTTGAGTAAGTCTTAGTTGAATACAACCCAAAGACTCTATTCAGACCTCTGGATCAATTTGCAATGTCCAGAGTCCAAACAACAGCAGGTGCAATCCTCCTTCTTCCAGGAACTGCTTATCCACAGCTCCTGCACCCTCCTCTGAAAGGACTACAGAGCAGGGAAGACTTCATAGATAGATTGAGGAATGAAATGATTTTTATTGATATGTGCCCCGAGTGTTCTTGCACTGCTTATTTTTTAATAAATAAAAGCATAAACCATTTATATTTGAAACAGTAAATGTTCAGTCGTGCCCACTATGGAGCATCAGTGCATAACATTATTCAACCTAATAATTACATGAGCATTTCAGACATTTGGATAATCAGAATTCTATATAAATGGTTGTTCTTCTTATATCTAGTTATGGTGATTGTGGGGCCACACAGAGGAATTAGAAGGAGAAAAGGATTCAGGGTTTGATTAAAAATGATCTTAATTTGATCATTCATGGAGAAGCTTCCATTTGTCTTGCTTTAGTCCCTACAAGCATTCATTATGGGAGAGAAATAGTCAGGGAAAATAGTCTTTCCCCCTATTTATGCAGTGGACACAGGTGTCATGGATATATCAACTATTTGCCTAAAACCCAAAGACTTTCAAAGCTGTCTCAGTAAAGGAAGCAACCCTTAATTCATTTATGCATGCATCTGATTTGCCTCAGATTACATCAAGCACTGTGATGAGATATAACTTGACATACCCCAGTGAAATGTATAAATAAATACATGGCATGAACTTAAAGAAATAGTGTTCCTTTACAGATGTGACTGATTGCTCCTACACAATATGGACAGATCAGGGTGCACAATAGAACTGAGGCCTCCATGCTGAGAGTCTGTGGACCACTGGAGGAATACCTAACATCTATTGCTTGTGGCTTTCTCCCATTTCTATGGTAACATCCAAAGTCAACCAATAGGGATGTTGGGGAGTTCCAATGAAACTGTAAGCTGACATGTCACGTGCCCAGAAAAGAAACAAATATAATCAGTATTCACTGTTGTTACTACATTCAATCTGCAAACATTTTGTAATTGATCACGCCCTTCCCTATTTGCACTGTGCTTCCTTTGCACTCAAATGAAAAGGGAAGAATAATATTATTGCAACCTGTGGTAATTCACCACAGTACAGCACACAAACAATGAATTTTGGCAGGAGACAAACTGCAGTGACAAGGAAACAGAACTGTGTGTAACGAATGCAGGGAGGAACAGAAAATGATGCCTTCATACATACATATCTACCTATTAAAAAAGAAAAATAGACTATAATTGTAACAAAAATACTTCCCTCTCACTAACATTAACAATCTGCTCTCTTGGGTTAATAAAAATGTTAAGGTGGCCATAGCAGAGTTTTCAGCTGTGCGCCTAGGGATAGTCCCCAATATCCAGCGTGGCACAAACAATAGCTGGTGCTCCTTGAACTACAATAGAATCCCACCCCTGGATTCCAGAAACAGAGCCATTCCAACCTGCCAGGAAACCTCCTCACAACAAAGGAACAAACTAAATGTGAAGTCAGAGTTCTCTGATCAAAACCTCCACTTTCCACCCCTCCTATTCGTTTTCAGGAAGCCACCAGGAAGCTGCCTTATACTTAAGAGTCATAGAATTGTATAGCTGGAAGGGATTCAAGTCAAACCATTGGTCCATGTAGCTCAGTACTGTCTAAACTGGCAGGCAGTATCTCTTTGAGATTTCTGGTGGGGGGCACTCCCAGCATTATCCAGAGATTCCAGAGATTGAACCTTCAGACCTTCTGCAGGGCCGGCTCTAGGGGTAGGCTGGGTGGTGCCAGGGCGCCGGGCGCCGGAGCAATCTCCGCACCATGGCGCCAGGGCACCTGACATGCTTGAGATGGCCCTGACCTCCTGCATGCAAAGCAGGTGCTCACACTGGGTTACAGCCCTTCTCCAAGGTGGTGGTGGGGTGTCAACTGCACTGGGGTGCTTCCACAATACACAGTGTTTCCCCAATGGAAACTGATCCCCCCCTGAAGTTGCCATTAGTTCCATGGAAGTGAGATGGGGGACAGGTCCTTGCATTATGCCCATCATTTTTTTCTCTAGCAGAACTAGGGGGGGGGGGTTGGTAGTGGGGTAAGGCCTGCCACCTTAATCATTTGAAGTCAGGAGATCTGATCATGGACACACCTACCCCATTGTGGTTGTTTTAGCCCCTACCTGCAAGAAAGGGCCATAGCTCAGTGGTGGAGCATCTGTCTTG
Source organism: Zootoca vivipara (assembly GCF_965207765.1). Taxonomy (NCBI): domain Eukaryota; kingdom Metazoa; phylum Chordata; class Lepidosauria; order Squamata; family Lacertidae; genus Zootoca; species Zootoca vivipara. The sequence continues at coordinate 26,892,685 of NC_142589.1, forward strand.
CAAGTATAAGGTCCAAGGTTCAATCTCTGGCATCTCCAGATAGGGCTGGGAGAGACTCTTGTCTGGGAGAGACTCACAGCTGCTGCCAGTCTGTTGGATTGACCAATGGTCTGACTCAGTATCAGGCAGTTTCCCATGTACCTATAAGTTGATCTGACATGAACATCTGCCTTGACCCTCAGAGACGCATGCAGAGGATAGAATTTATCTCTCTTCAATGGAAAAGGGAGGACCCTTGGGGGCCCCTCTTTTCCAGCATCAGATGAAAGGACAAACAACTTTCCTTCCCACAAAACCATTCATGATTTGCACCTGTTTTCCTGATGCGTTTTCTTTGCATAGAGATTATTTTCAGAAATGAGTCAGTTAACACTTCTGAGGTTCAAAGCTGGTCCCACTGAGAAAACAGAAGTTTTCAGAGGCAGAAGGAGTAGAAGAGGGAGGTGCTAAGAGCCGAGCTGATGGGATGTAGGTGGATCAAGGGAGGAGGAGAAAGGGGAATGTAGGCTTGAGCAGCAATGTCTATCTTTTTCTTTTTTCTTTAATCTTCAAAAGACAAAACCCAACAATCACTCCTTTGCAGAGCTCAGCGAAGGGAGAATATTGCCGTCAGTACAGATTTGCAAAAGATTTCTTAATTTTTACAATGGGAAACTGACAGAAGATGCTGATCTCCCTCACCACAACACACTGTCTGGGCCCAAGCAAACCTCTGCTTAAATCATCTACCACCACGGTTGTGTTTATTAACTGAGTGTGATCTGGAGAAAGAAGAGTGAAGCTCTCAACTAGTAACTTCAAAACCACCACTATATCTTGCCAAGCCTTCATATGGAGATAAGTGGTATAGTCTTCCCACAATGCAGCTTACTTTCACCAAGCACAGCAAAGTTGTGGCATTGATCCTGCAAGATCAATCTATAACTTAGTTTTTAACTCTGGGATTCTTTACGCAGTTGGTTAAGGTTGCCATATTTCAAAAAGTGAAAATGTGGATCTCCTTGTGGAGATTGGATCTTTCACGGAGGACTAGATCCGTGCTCCAAAGTAGCAAACCACTCTCTATGTGCATTTCTGAATGAATGCTTGGCTAGCAAGTATTACATAAATGTAATATTGTAGTAATAGCATTAAATAATAATAATCACCACCTCTATGAATTGCCAATTTCTTAAGCTTCAGTCATAGAATCATGGCATTTTAGAGTTGGAAAGTACACGAAGGGTCATCTAGTCCAACCCCCTGCAATACAGGCATCACCATGTTAAAGAATCCTTGCCAGATGCCTATCCAACCTCTGCTTAAAACCTTCCAGTGAAGGAGAGTTCAACACCTTGCAAGGGAGTCCATTCCAATGTCAAACAGCTCTTACTGTCAGAAAGTTCTTCCTAATGTTAAGGTGGAATCTCCTTTCATGTGATTTGAATCAACTGGCTTAGGTCAGAGGGCCAGATTTGATGAAGTGAACATGCGTGAGGGCCGACCAAAGTTGTTGACCTTTTTTTAAAGGTTGAAGTTGTTGAGCTATTTTTTACAATTTTACCCCCAAAGTTGTTGACAATGGACAATGGCTATCCCATCACCTCTCAGTCTTCTCTTCTCTGGAAGATGCACCATGTGGTTCCTTCTATCTGCACTCCTCCCAGTGTTCATTTCTCCTCTGGTCACTGTTATGGATACATGACTTGACTGCCTATCTCTAGGCACTGCAGTCGTCTGCAAGGGATTCCCACATGGCAGCCTTCATGTCACATGTAACACAGAGTTGGTCTGCCTACTAACCTGGCATCAGAAACCAGCGTCTCATAGAGCTCCTGCCCTCTTCCATTCTGTGGACATGACCAAGCCAGCGTAGACATCACCGAGACAGGAATGTGAACATGCTGGGAATATGGGCTTGAGAGAGCACATCTTTGTTTGGAATTCTGTCCTGCCTTTTGATACTCAAAATCCTCCTGACGCAGTACATGTCAAAGGTGTTTGGGGTGTCGCTCTTGATGGTTGAAAGTTGCCCACAGCTCACCTCCATAAAGCAGCATGCTCAACAAACAAACCTGGTAGATCTTCATCTTGATATTGGACATTAGCATCACATTTTCCCACACCCTTTTGGAGAGGTGAGCCACTGCTGTAGCTGCATTGCCAATAGGCTTGTCCAGCTCAGCATCAATGGAGAGATTGCTGGTTATGACGGAACCCAGATAGACAAAATTGTCTACCACCTCAAGTGTGTGGTCACCAATGCTGATCTGTGGAGTGCTGGTGACATCCTGACCCAATATGTTGGTCTTCATTGGGCTTATGGTAAGGCTGAACTCCCTGCAGACTTGGGTAAAATAGTTGATGAGTCTCTGTAGAGCTTCCTCAGAGTGTGCTGTCAAGACTGAGTCATCTGCAAACAACATCTCATGGATAAGGATCTGCCACACTTTAGTCTTGGCACAGAGACATGCCAGGTTGAACAAACCCCTGTCGCTCCTTGTATGCATGTATACACCATCTTCAGTTGAGCTGAAGGCATATGAGAAAAACATAGAGCAGAATATGCCAAAGAGGGTTGGGGCAAAAACACAGCCCTGTTTTATAGCACTCTTTATTTAGAATAATCATTGAAGTCCTTTTTTTCATTGAACAGGAAGTAGGATTTAATGACAATATGTGTGATGTTCTGTCTCACTTCAAAGAGGCAATCTAAGGCCTGATTCAAACATTACTCTGGACCAGGCATCCCCAAACTTCGGCCCTCCAGATGTTTTGGACTACAATTCCCATCATCCCTGACCACTGGTCCTGTTAGCTAGGGATCATGGGAGTTGTAGGCCAAAACATCTGGAGGGCTGCAGTTTGGGGATACCTGCTCTGGACTGTTATTTTTCCAGCTGTTGCCTCCACGCTCACAAGCAACGGAACACAAGTGGTAAAAGTCTATTGAGTACAGTCTTGCAATGACCTCTACAAACATTCCAGGTAAGTTTCATTGAAAAGATCAACAGTCCCTAGTTGCATTGCTCACATGAATGGAAATGCAACTATGAAAAACAGCTCAGTAAGATGGGAACCCTCAGCTTACTTCATTCTGTGGCATTCATGCTGACAAATGGTTTCAATACCACTCAACATTGTCAAGCGTCATGCCACATATGGTAGTGCATTAAAATATCTCTTTAACTGCATTTAAATTTATCCTCTCTATACATGTCACCAACTGATGCTACACAAGCCAGATACTTTGATGGGAACTGAAAAAGTACATTCAAGACATATTTGGCAAGACTGAATTTCTCATTCTGCAATGCCAAATTATCCAAGAATTTTACAAGTCAGTACTATCAAGCTGGCAACCTCCTTTCCAGCTTTCAGCTAGGAGGAACATAAAACATACATTCTTTCACAACTTCAGACCTTTGGCTTTTATATTTCATTTTATGGAGAATATGTCAGGCTTTCAAAAGGCCCCCTTGTACCCACTTGCCCATTTTCATAGAATGATGCAGAGGGACAAGTATCTAAAAATATTGGAAGACTTAAAAATTATGGTTGCTTGGAATAATCAGAGCTATTCATTTATAACCCTGGGTTATGAAAATGCCTGTATTGTAGGGCATTCACCAAAGAGCAAACTCTTTGACTTCAGTCACAGTACCTATTCATACGATTGCAATAGCTTCAGCATGTTGTAAAGCAAGTAGATCAATTTTCAGCCCACTATTTAAGGGAAATACACCTTTTCATCTTTTGTATTAATTCCATATTCCAGCTATCCACTATAAAAAATAATGAACATAATCATTGCAAATGTACAGCTCTGCATCTGAACACAATACTTGCAATAATATAATAATAATGAGCATAATCGCTGTAAAGTGTGCTGTCTTCCACTGTCATAAAAATCCTTTCAAATCCTTTTAACTGGGATATTCTCCTAATTCACAGTGCAATCATATACACATCTACTCTGAAGTAAACCCTACTGAACGCACTGTGACAATCCCAGGTGCATGTGCGAACAGCGTGAACTGTCAGAGATGCAGGGCTGAAACCACATGCCAAAGAAACCACACAAGTCTTGAATTCTCTTTTTAAAAGGTAATTTTATCAATGTTGTGATAGATTACATCTTCTCAATCCAATCTAATAAAAACACTGCATTTCTCTTTTTCCATTTCTTTGTAGTAATTATTTTTGCACCTGCTAATAAGTTGGCCACCACTTTCAAGTCATTTTCAGGAATTGTGGTTTTTAAAAATCCTAAATATATTGCCTTGGGATCATAACGTATAAGCCAACCTACTGTTTCCATGATGGAGTTGTAGATGGCGAGACACTGTGTTTTGCTTTGGACAATAACTTCCATCAGCTCATCAGGTGATAGGAGTTATTGTTCAAAGCTTTTAGAGGGCACCAGGCTAATATAAGAAATAGTATTTGTGTGATGAGCTACAATAGTTTATATCTGCATATATCTGCTTCTGTGGACAAGTGTCCAGAAAATGCCACACGGGATGGTGGAAATAGTTTAGGATTGTACCCGCTCATAGTCCTGGGTTCATTCTAGGACAAATCTATGTCTACAGACAAACATCTTACATTAATAACACACACATATATTGCACTTTCAGTATGTTTGGGGAGATGCCTAAACTATGAACTTGAGAACACAATGCTCAATAAAGCCCTCACAGCTAAGAGGCAAAGTTTTTCAGGCTTTGACAGAAGACCTTATAAGGAACCAGCATATAAACTACTAATTTTCTTCCCAAAACCTGTTAACAGGAGAACAAGTTCTCAGGGTAGACCCCTCTCCAATTCTGAGAGTGTTTAACATCTTCAGTTTCCAAAGCAGATAGCAAAGGACAGAAGACAGGTTGCTAGCAATGAAGAAAACAAAGTAATCCCCACAGACGCCGTTTTGCCATAGCATTTTTAAATTCCTAGTTCCTACATTACTTAACAAGCTTTAATAATAAAGGAGGGTGTTGTCCTATTACATGTTTAGGTTTTGTCTGATGAGGAAAAATAACAGGCTGCCATAAGAATTAGAGCATTTGAATTATTATTTTTCTCCTTTCCCAAATGATCATAGGAAAAGTACCTTACATTAAGAATGTATCTTCCTTGCTCTTGAAAGGGTAAAACGAAATAGTCTTCTAGTAATTTTAAGCCTGCCATATAAGTATTATGCTGTTAGAGATTTCAAAAGGTTAGCTTCAATGAACCTGACATGAATCTAACCCAAAATAACCCATTCAGGGGAAAAGTAAGAAATAATTGCTGTTTTCTCTTCTTCTTCTTTTTCCTCAGCTATATTGCTATAATGATTTTGCATAACAGATTGAACAAAGTGCTGTTGTGACAGGTGGTAGAATTCAGCTAGTAAGCACAGAGACAGGGTTCAATTTAGTTTGTGAATCCTTTAATTGTTGTGCAGCTAATTAAAGAAGGTTCTTTACACTCGCAAGTGTTTACCGTTGCTAGTATGCATACATGAAAAATTAAATTGTGCCTTCAAGGGCTGAGAACTATAGAAAAATCATAGCTGATGCTGCAACATGCTTACCAGCTCAAAATAGCTGCTTTTTTCACAATTGGAATTTGTAAAACTTTTTGCTAAGCAAATATAGAGCTAATTAGAAGTGTTCGTTGGACCAATTAACATTTAAATAAATAAGCCATATTGCACATTTCACAGTCTTTATTTAATGATGCTTCTTAGCTCTTTGGAAAGATTCCTTTAAGTACAAATAAGTTGTCATAAAAAAAATGAAAGACAAAAATAGCACAAGAGAATTTTCAATGCTTTTTTTTCCTTCCCCTCCCCCTTGGAGGCTTTGCGAAAAAACCTTATACCTGGTACGTGAGAGAAAATGACAGAAAGTGGCTCTTTCATTCATCTTTCCAAGTTACCTTTCTAGCCTTTTGAATGCAAACAGGAAAACAAATTTGATTTACTATTTTAAAGTGTTGTGGTGGCAATGTTTGCTCACTTGCAGTTTTTGTCCTATGGTAAAGAGTCTGTTTTTAGAGAGAGAGAGAGACACATCCTACTTTTATCTCGGAAGGCAGCCAAATGAGGCAAAGGGAGCTTCTGAAATGGGGGCAAAAACTGGAAGCTGCCACATTGAGCACGTGTGAAAGAAAACAGCTAATTTGAAGTTCAACTGTGAACACTCCTGCGTCTGACAAAACAGTTTGATCTTCACCCCAGTCATTAGGCAGAAATGTGCCAGGATGTAAGCTGACTTCATAGGGACTGAACAAAACTGGCTTCAATAAACCAGTTAAGCTAAGCTTAAAGGTAAAGGTAAAGGTACCCCTGACCATTAGGTCCAGTCGTGGACGACTCTGGGGTTGTGCACTCATCTCGCTCTATAGGCCAAGGGAGCCAGCGTTTGTCCACAGACACATGTCCAGGTCATGTGGCCAGCATGACTAAGCCGCTTCTGGCGAACCAGAGCAGCACACAGAAATGCTGTTTAGCTTCCCGCTGGAGAGGTACCTATTTATCTACTTGCACTTTGACGTGCTTTCAAACTGCTAGGTTGGCAGGAGCTGGGACCAAACAACGGGAGCTCACCCTGTCACGGGAATTCAAACCGCCGACCATCTGATCAGCAAGCCCTAGGCTCTGTGGTTTAGACCACAGCGCCACCCACTAAGCTTACCTGGTCTGTAAACTACTACATCAGCTTCTCTCTCATCAATCAAATGAAAATGTGCATAATATTTATCTGTCGAATTCCAAAACACAGCAAGACCATATCCACACCAGACATTTAAAGCACTATTAACAGCCATGGCTCCACAGCCCCAAGAATCTTGGGAACTGTAGATCAGGCATCCCCAAACTTCAGCCCTCCAGATGTTTTGGACTACAATTCCCATCATCCCTGACCACTGGTCCTCTTAGCTAGGGATCATGGGAGTTGTAGGCCAAAACATCTGAAGGGCCGCAGTTTGGGGGTGCCTGCTGTAGATGATTAAGGGTGCTGGGAGTTGTTAAGAGATCCCTGTTCGCTTCACAGACCTACAATACCCAGAGTTCCCTGGGAAGAGGAATTGACTGTTAAACCAGTCTGTGAAATGTAGATCTGTGAGGGGAAAGGGGGTCTCCTAACAGTTCTCAGCACCCTGAACAAACTATAGTTCCCTGGATTCTTTGCAGGAAGCCATGACCATTAAAAGTTGTATAATGGTGGTTTAATTGTACAGTGAAGATGTGACCTAGTTTTCTTTTATTAGTGCCCTAGCATTTTCTCCCTTTCCCCCCTTATATATTTGCTAATAGAAATTATATTAAAAATGAAGATTTATTTATTTTTTCTTATTACCATTCCCCCGGAAAAGGTAAGAGATCTTGCAATCATGCTAATGTGGATGGAACTCACTTTTGACCTTGGCTCTCAGGAAAAAAAATTAACAAGCATCAATTAGCATTTAAATAAATATGTCAGATTAGTAAAGAATGCCCTGAATACAAAAGAGGAACAGTAAATGCTACTTTCTACATGCATGCTCGACACCTGAAGACAGTGGCACTACCTCCTGATGAGCTGCAGGTGTGAATGAGCTCCATGAGGAGCCAAGAGATGCTGCAGAAGAGGCAGAGTTAGTTGGAATCTACTGTGGCTGTGTGGAAGAGTTGACAGGATTTCCACTGACTAATAGGAGTGTCTTCCTTATGCCACCTCTTTTGCAAATCTGACATTATGCAGTAGTTACACAGGTTTCTGACCAAATTCCATTTCTCCCCCCCCCCAAACACTCCCAACTCCATCTCATCCTTCATTATGCTGGTGAGGCATACTGCCAAGTGGAGGTCCCATTGGTACAATGACACCACACCTGCATATATCTGACTTCTGTTGGGATTTGGAATCGACCCTATACCTGGGCAAGCATGCATATGTTGGGGAGAAGATCTCTACATATCTGGTACTGTTGTGTTGGCAGGAACATGCAATGTCCCACAAATGAATTGCAACAGAGAGGCTTACAAAGAATCCTGCTACTGAAAGTTCTGAAAGGACGACATGAACCCAACTCCTTAATGGTCTGACAAAAGCAGATATTTTCCTCAACTTTTTATACTCTAAAGGTTAATTATTATTATTTCCAGAAGTATAAATATGTTATGGGACTTCTAAGTGACTTCCTTGTCTTCATATTCCTCAGTCAATCCACAGATGGGACTGAAAGACAACCTTACAATTGTACAACTCTCGGTTTAATGGCTCGTGCATCATGTTCCAGAAAAAGCTATAAATCCCAGATTTTCAAAAAGGGCTGTGATAGAGGAGAGTTTGGGTTTCTTATATTTGACACTAAAAGACTATTTACCAATGTGGGTGTTGGCTCAAAAATGTCTCAAACATCAATGACCTTTATAAATAATGTAGAGTTCATAAAGATGATTATCATGTTCTATTTAAAAATGCATAAAGAGAGAGATAATAACAATGATTTGCACTTCTGTCTGTTGAACTCCAAGTACTAATGAATTTATCCTCATAATGCTCCTACATTTTTCAGTATAACAACAATATGAATATAGTTTAGATTGCAAACCTACACAAACAAGAAAATAAGGTCCAGATGTGCTGCTTTTTATGCACCTAAATGTATAGGAAACTGGACTTCCGAATAACTGGAATAGTTTAAATGTGTTGGCTGTTTCTTAGACCCATGGCTAAATGGAGTTTAATTTGTCTCCCTGAAATTAAACTGGCTGCCTAGAAGAACTCCTTTGTGATGTTGTCATGTACAGATTTCAATGATATGATGATGTTATTATTTTATGTGTATGAATAAACAGCTCAGGCCCTGCTCAGTCACCTCCGACTTTGCAACCTCTTGTTATTTAAATTTCCAGCATCAGGCAACCTTGGTTGCTAGATGTTGCTGCTTCCTGTTCATCCAGAACAAATTGCCAGTCTGCAGAGAGGTGTTCTTGGTGGCTGGTCTCCTAGATCCTTTGGGCTGCATCCAACATTCTCTGTCTGCTACTACAGCGGCTCTTGTACTGGTGAGTCTTAATGTTGTGCAACAGAGAGTTCAATGGCATGGCTGCACCAATGGAAACTTGTTGTGCAACAGATTCCTCAACTCTTGTGTAACAGTTACTAGCAACCTGTTTATGCATTGTCTTGCACGATACCATTCTGCTGAAGCAAAACATTTCACCAGCACAAGCAGACTTCTAAGAGACTTTCCTGGACTATTTATTTCTTATTTCATAAAAGTTAGGGTTTAGCACTACATTGGATTACAACTTTCTCTCTACTGAAGGTAACATTATGGCTGATTCAGATATTAAGGCAGATATCTGAAGGTTTCTGCATATTAGCAGCTTCATGTGAGGATGGTGACATTTGTTAGCAGATTGCCATATGGCTCAGCCCTACCTGGATAATCACATATGTGGCAGTAGCTTCCACTGGAGAAGACCACTTCATTGGGGAGATGCCATTCTGGTGTTATATCATATGGCTGCTGTAACCTTTGAATGGGGCCTACAAATCTTCATTTAGATTGAATTTTATGGGTGGGAGTGGTGTTGTTATGTGTTTATTTGTATTTTACTGCAATGCATACTATTACCATCTATTTCCTACATGAGCTGTGAGGAACAGAATGTGCTATCAATCTGAATAAGCAGATCTTACGACTGCTTAAAGAAAATATTACAAGAACAACAGAAGGATCAGTGTTCAAATATACCCATTCCTACCAATGTAGATAGATGATAGATAGATACATAGATACCGGTAGATAGATATAGAGATAAAGACATATAGGCAGGGGTGCTATTGCTGGTTGGAAATAATGGGTTGTATTCAATGTTAGTTCTGCTCAGAAAGCAGGTTCTGTCCATAGGACAGAACATGGGTTGCGGAAGGGCTAACAAGATATCCCAGGGCCTGGGTGGGCGGGTCAGTTTGGATGACCTCTGGTATCTGATTGGAGGGAATGGTTGTTGCTGGGGAATTTAGCATGTTGCAATTGCTTGATTGACAGCCCTGGCAATATATATGCATACTGAACAGTTTGTGTCACCTCTTTGCTGCTCACATCGAATCTCCCGCCCCCCCTCCACTATGTTTAGGCCCTTTGCACTGACCTTGCGGCACCTGTCATGGGGTCGCCTGTATTCAGGGGCCTGGTAGGAATTTTGCCACTTGGCTGATTGGCTGGTGTCAGGTGGTTTTTGCCTACTACGCTGCAATTAGTCACACTTGTAAGGTTTCGGTTAGGCATTGGTTCAAATAAAATGGACAAGGGGTACGGATTTTGGCTGGGCCTGACCCTCATTGATTGCTGCTGCCATATAGAAGTATTCCGTTAAAGGAATCCTGGGGTTCCAAATGTTTGTCTGTTTATCCCCGCTTGGGGAGCATCTGGGCAGAGGACAAGAAGTGCTTGTGCCCCCTGCCCTGTCTTCTCTCAGGGGGTGCTTACTTTCTGGCTCCCCTACTAGGCTAGAGGGAGTCAGATCTGTCCCAGACGGGGGACAGATGGCTGGGGAACCAATGCCTAAGCAACCACTCACATTATTATTTGTATTTTAATAAAGTTGTGGCCAAATTTAATGCCAAAAACCTTAAACTAAAGTTACGGTGTTTGGTGTGAGTTATTGGGGGGGATATCTTGGTGCCTCGGCACGCAATAGGTCTATTGAAATTAATGAGTATGACTAACTTGGATTAATTGATTTCAATTGGTGTACTCTAAGTAGAACTTAGTACAAGTACAAACCGACTCCAAACTGAATCACAAACTCTGAACTTCTAAAAAGAAAACCATTTGAAATGTGAATCTAGGGGTTTTTTTCAAAAGCTTTTTTCATACATATGCAAACTATTGTGAATTCAGGAGCTTGTTTACAAAATTCTCAGTCATTGTCAGGGTGAGATAAACCTGGCAACCTAGTGGTTTAGCATCTCAAAAAATGTGACCATGTACAAAGATTAGACAGGCAGCAGGGAGGGAGGGAAAGGGCGCTAATGCAATTCCGAAAGCAGGCCAATTCCAAGCAATAGCTAAGCTTGGAACACTGGCTGAAGAGTTGGGCATCCATGCAAAAGCTGGCCCAAAAGGCTAGGACATCTTCCAGTGGCATCAGTGCAAGGGAGAAACGAAAGCTTTTGCTGACCTTGGAACAAGGTTTGCAGCAGACTGAACCATTCTCCATAACTTCTCCAACTTACTTTTAAAAGCTGTGTTTTATTTCCAATAAAACGTGTCCATTCCCCTCCCCTGCCCAATTTAAATTAAAATCTATTCATTATGAGCTGCTTTTGCTTTTTTGACATACATTTTCCTACTTCTGAGTCACCCTCCATTGTTTATGTGCTGAACACAAATTTGCAAGGTTAATTCGCAGCATAGCGGCAAAGAGACTGACCTGTGAACCATGAAGACCCAAGTTCAAATTCTGCATCAATCATAAACTCGCTACGGGCCAAATGACATGTGGTGTGAGCGATCTGGGACTGGATCTCCCATCTCAGGTTGGGAAAGAAATTAGGGATGCAAAGTAGACCCATTGAAAATAATGGACCGCAGATAGTTATGTTGATTAATTTCAATGGGTCTGCTCTGAGTGGAACTAACATTGAATCCAGCCCTCTGACTGTTCTTGCTGCAGAGATCACTGAAACCATTTTCAGCAGCATCCCAGAATTCCCAGGCAAGGGGTCCCTTATGTAAGAGCTTACATACAAATGGAATGACTCTCCAATTCCTACAGAAAAAAAAGTATTTTATGTCAGACAGGTTAATACAAACTCTTGTTGCCCCATTAAACAGCACATACTGTACAGCCTGCATTGCACAGGCTATGTTGTTTGGATAAATCCATCCAAAGTAATGAACTGAAGTTAGCCAAGTCTATTTAGTGGGTCTACTCTGACCAGGACTAGCATGAGATACAATCCAATGACTTTCCCATCATGTTTCCAGACAGGAGTTCCCTTGCACTGCTGAGATGAGGTGGTGAAAATGGGTATCATCCATGGGATGATCTTCTAGCAACCAACAACCCATTCCCATAAAATTACCACCACTTCATGACAGCTCAAAAGTCATTTATACACAATAATGCAATGTAAAAACTCGAGACCACCCAAACCTGTACATTTTACGCGGTGTATAATTACTGACAAAACATAGCAATGATATAGTAACTTTGACAAAATTATATACTGTACTATACTGAAAATGCAGGTAAGTGCAGCTTTAACAGCTCAACACAGACACTAAAACAAAACTGTTTCTAAACACGCTAACAAAATGCACTGCATATTGAAAGTCTGAAGAAAAAGTTGTTTGTAAACAACTTGTTGAAACTAAACAACATTTTCAGATGCCAGTTGTGTTTCAACATTACGGTCTTCATCAGTGGCACAGAGGTCTGTCAGATATAGAGTGGAGGTATAGGTGTATTGTATATATTGCTCAGTATTGTATTAAGGCACAATCCTGACCTGACTGAGCTTTTCCTGCACCAGACTGCCTCTTGTACTGAGCGCCCACTTATGGTTATCTGCTCTGGAACCAGCCAGGATATTAAGCTAACTTAAAACCACACAAAGGCATGCCAAAACACTTGTTCATTTCTTTGGTGGTGCAAATGTGGCTGATTCTTCTTTTGGACGTGAATTATGGATGGCCAGGACACTCAAAACCTCTGGGCCAAGCAGCACATTTATCCCTCTTTCCTAAGGACTGCAAGGCCCAGCCACCTGGGAACATATGGCAGGAAAAAAGCTTGTCACTGCTATTTCATGCAACATCTTGGACAAAATGACAATAAGAGCCTTAACTTATTGGGGGTATTGAAATGAAATAGGGAGAACGAACAGTTTTTATATTTTATGCTAATCTTCCCATATGCATTGGGACTTACAACATAACTTCATTAGCACACATTTCAATGCTTCTCCAGAGGACAGCTTACCTTCTTGAAGTTTCACCATTAAACATCCCCATCAAAATTATGTTTTTACAGGAATCTGACTAAATTCTCAGTTACAAGGCTCATTTTGCAGAGACACTAATTAATGGCCCACCACATGGAAGTGAGGTGGAGTGGAATAAGATGACACCATGCATTATTCTGTTGGCAAGTACATCATTCTAGTAATTAATGTAGGTGTCTTTTTTAAAAGAATGGATTAAGCAATATGGACAACACAAGCTCAGCTGTACCCTGCGTTTAGCGCATTCCAGACCTTCGTCTCTGCTTAGACGTCATTTTCCGTCACAGTTTTTGCAGAGCTGTCCTAGGTCTACAGTTGGGGGGGGGAGGTGTTATCAGTAGGAAATGTTAAGGTTTGTATCACATTTGAATTTCTGGTTATTCGTGTTCCTCACTAAGGGCATGGAACACTCGGTCATTAAACACTCATCTCACTCTTTACCTCATTTCTGCATCTTGGCTAATGAGGATCTTTTCTCTCATAGAATTAGAGCCCCACCTTTGTAACATCCTAAGGCAATAATTGCAGCGAAAGTATCTGTTGGGTTGAAAACTTGGGGAAAACCTACTACTGCTTGATATAAGCAGGAAGATTTAGAATACCAGGTCAACAAGCGAGAGGTTGACAGTTCTACCAGGAAAATATACAGGAAATTGAGATTGCTAACCCTGAACATATATATGAGATTGGTGTTTCCTGAAGATTTCCATCTAAAGCTCTGAAATCACTGCTAATCAGTAGCAACCACATGTTTTGCGAAAGTCCACCATACATTGCAGTAGACCTCATGGCACAGCTATAGATGACTGCCACTCGTGGAACTTGGGATTTGATTTCTAAGGACTCCATTGACCCCACCCCTGACTCAACACCAGCTCTCTGCTGCCTGGCTTTAGATTGCTCAGCCTCTCAGCAACATGAAAGTAGCTAAAAAGCAAGGTAATAGCACCCACAGGATATTTGACATTCCTAACAACCTATACCTCCTCTGACATCACAGTAGTACAGCCACACATATCAAAGCAGGAAGTGAGTTAAGGACACTGGAAGGCTTACAACAGGGGCTGGCCCCTTGGCTAGTTTTTAAAAAGATGCCAGCTGATCAAAGAAAAATATCAGCTCCAACTTTGGAGGAAGAAAAATAATACTTTTTGAAAGAAAGTATTTACACAAGTAAGGAGTCTATGGAATTTGGGGGCAAGGGAGGTTTCAGTGAAGGCCCAACCTTAATTGAGAGTCTGAAGGAGAATGGGAGGATATTCATGTTTGAGACATTCTCCTTAAGGACAATATCTCACAGACCATTCCTCCCCTCTCAATGCCAAAACAATCTTCAGGTTACTGTTGAAAAGTCAATTGCATTAGCTGTAGGCGTAAGAGAGTCCTGGGAACAAGAATTTGGACACATAATAGCCGTGAGTGAAATCATTAAGCAAATTGAGGGATTCTTTACGTAATTGCCATGGGGAGGGGGGAACAGTCTACACATAATCTGATGCAACTCTTCCGTACAACTGTCTCAGATGTATACAAGGACATTTTAGACAGAAATGTCTAATTGTGCTCTTTGCCAGTGACCAAAGAGTCTATGGAAGGCTCACTTCTATCTCCTTGTACAGAACATCTTTAGGGGATACATTAGCTACTAGTGGTATGGAATTAAAGCAACTACTGAAGGATCAAACAAAGTAGCTGCAAGCTAGTTCTCCTGGGTCTACTCAGAGGACTTGTAGAGCTTACTGGCAGACCTAGCCAGGGACATCTTAACATCTGCTGTTTATGAGCCTATATTAGAAAACTATTTATGGGGGGAAATGTGACTGGACTTTCCACTTAATTCCAACAAGAATAATTATGGCACCCTTCTTGTCTTCTTCTGTAGTCACACCTTCTATATTTTATCTGTATGCACTGGTGCATTTCAGTTCTCTGTTGTGAATGCACTGCCTCCTGCTCAGATACTGAAACAGATTAAACAGGAATAGTGTCACTGCAGTCTCAAAGCTCAGACTAGGAAATGGGAATGCCTAGTCCAAATTTAAGGATGCCAAGATCAGGACAAGGATTTCAGAACTGCAAAGAAGCAATGGAGTTGTCACAATGGGTTGGCACGGTCTCCCACCAAGCTGTTAAAGCTGAGGCGAGTTTACACAGAAGACTCTTGTGCCTTGCAGGAATGCTGAGCATCTAGATGTATCAAGGAGGAGGTGTCTGTTCCTAGTGATAATCCTGGACAACCAGTCCTTACCCTCCACTTCTGACTATGGTTATTCCACCCCCAGACCTCTTTAGTGTAACAGGATTCCTGGCTCACCATCCAGAACTGCTGGATTCTGGAAGAGGGGAGTACCCAACTCCTCTAGCCTTGTTCCCTGGTCTTAGCCCCACCCCCATTTGTCCTCCTCCCTCCTTGTTCTTAGCAGCCTGTCAATCCATGCTGAGCCCTATGCCTCAGGATGAACAACAGACAATACTTTAATGATATATATAAATGGGAGTTTGAAGAAAAACTATACAAATCGTGGTTATTGCAACTAGATTACATTATGGGATCCAGCAACAAACAGGAAAAATTACTGGACCAAATCAAAACCAACTACAAAAGGATTTGTATTAAAGGCAATTTTAGTTCCTCAACGGCTAGATGTATTTCTGCAAACCCAATTGGATCAGATTTTACATTTCAAATCCCTCAAATAAAGAAAGATAAACTAGAATCCAGTCCCCCAATTAAGTCAGCTAAATGCTTTATTTGGCAAATTAACTATACCCCATAACGCAAAAGACCTAGCTATGATGATGATGATTATTATTATTATTTGCTATTTGGGTAGGGAAAATTGGGGGGTATGATTTTATGTTTCTCCTGATCAGATGACAAAACTGACGCCTTGTGAACTGTTTGCATGTGAAGGATGCATTGTCTCTAAAAAGATACCAGTGGCTCTGTGTTGGGGTTTAGGACACCTCTCAACAACTCCCAGGATTTGGGGGGGGGGCTATGAGTGTTAAATTGGTATAATATAATATAAAATTTCAATGTGTGGTACAGATGTGGCCTCACTGGGGAACACAAGTGTCTTAGACAAGCCACAAGCAGTGCCAGCTCTTTAGAGCACACACATATTTAAAGCACGTGACTTCGCCCAAAGAATCTTGTAGTTTCCCCCCTCACAAAACTACAACCCCCAGCAAGCTTTGCAAACATAAGTATCCAGGATTCCCAGGGGGGAATCATGTGCTTTAAATGTGCATCATGTTCTTATGGTGTTTTTTAAGGTTGATTCACATATGTATTTACACTGCAGATTACTCAACACTAGGTTACTTGCAGCTAAATGTGTGAACATACACAACGGGAATACATTGGGATATGAAAACTGTCTGTTGGTGCTTCCAAGTGGATGCTTATTGTTCTTTGCAGCATCCATACAATGCTGTGGATATTAAAATGCCTGCCAGTGGTTTCCTCTAGTCTAATTTAATCCCTCATTGATGTTTGATTTATGATAGTTCATCCACAATATGCCTATTTACTCAAAAGGAAGCACCATAGAGTTCAATGGGACAGGAGTGTGTATAGGATTGCAACCTTAAATGTTGTGGGTGATGATTATTCTGTAATAAATGTGCCTGTATGAATGTGATCATGTGCAAAGCTTCAGACAAAATCTGACTCCTATTCCATTGTCAAATCTATTGTACCGAGGGTCTCTGCGGCTTGATTAGAAAATATGGTTTATTTACTGGTAAATCTGATATGATCAGCATGCAGGAATAAATAGGTTCAATTTTAGGTTGAATTACATGCCAGTATAGTAGTGCCGAGGAGTTGCTGTTTCCATATATATAATGAAGCAAGGGTTTCTGTATCCCACTCGACAGAGTCTCTGGCTGAAGCCTAGTATTTCAAATCATCCAGAGCTGAGCTTTGACTTGTAGAGATCACTTCTGCCCTGCCTTTAAGTTTGATCTTTATATACGTGTGTGTATGTGTGTATGTATTTCACAATGTATATTAAATAAATTTCAGTAGATTCTACCTAAAGATGTAATTACATTGCAATATTTACTTTGGTATAATTTCTGCTTTTCAGAATCCCCCCCCCCGCCTCCTTGCTTTAATGCTCAAACCAACCTCTGTGGTAAAACTTCAGGCTGGTGGCAATTAGGACCACTCCGAGATGGCCAACTTCTCCATCACTGCGGGTACTGCAATATAACTCTCTCTGTCTCCTAATGCCTTTTCCCTCCCTGGCATTCTGGGGAGGAATTGGATTGATCTCCCACAGCAGTAAAGAGCAGAAGCAGATCATGCCATTGTGGCTAACCTGAACACTAGCTGAGCGAGTGAAAAGGATGCTCTTTGCATTCTCTTATTTACACCAGCTCCATGCATTTGCTTGGGAACCAGCTGGGGCCTAGCCCTAGGTAACCAGGAGGAGTGTTGTGGCTGCCAAATGGTGCCCAGACACAGTGAGGATGTAAGCAATTAGCAGAGCCTCCCCTCCTGTAGCTCGATTCACTCGGTGTGTTCCCTGCACATTTTTTGCAGCTGTGACTTGAAACTGGGATTCTTCTTGTGGTCCATAGACAGCTGCTTTACTGGGAAGCCAAAAGGACGCTTTTCTGCAATGGAGCCAGATGCAGCCGAGCTAAGGTTTTCTCAGCTGGAATTCACTTTTTCTACATATCTTGCTCCGGCTTCAAACAGGATAAACAAAGAACAATGCATTCTGAAGCTGAGATGCACCTTATAGGGAGACGTCCAGAGACCCTCTGTAACTCACTTTCTTTTATGTAGATGGCATTAAAATCTGACATGGTCCCTGCATTTAAAACCTCCCTCAGTAAATTCCAAGATATTCAAACACGCTAAATCGAATATACATTATAGATTTTTCTCCTTTGAACTGTATTTGACATTTCAAAATCCATCATAGTGAATTTAAGTTCCAAGTTTGCAAAACAAATATTTGCGAGTCAGGATTGAAATACAAATATCAAATGCATCGGTCAGAATTTGATCCCTTCATTGGCATTTGAGTCCCTATATTTCAGGTCAAACTTGTGTTGGAGCATATTTACTTGGAACTAAGTCCAGCTGATTCTCTTGTTAATGTGCAAAGGAATGCCACCTTAACATACCATTCACAGCGAATAAAAATTCACAGCGAATAAAAATAGCTATTCAGCAAAGACATCTTTCAATCTGGATTTTGTCATATTTCATAGTAAGATGTCATAATGCCATGTCAGCTCTAAGAGCGTAAGAAAAATCCTGATGGATCTGACCTGTGGCACATCTAGGCTAGGCATCATGTTCTCTTATAGCACTCTGCTCACTTAAAATTCCCAGGAACTGGCATTCAAAGGCATTTACTGTCTCCAACAGTGGACGTAGAACGTAGCCTTATCCACCATGAATTTTTCTAATCCTCTTTGAAAACCATCCTGGATGGTGGTCATCACACCCTCTTATTGGAGTGAATTTCACAGTTTAACTATATGTTGTGTGAAGGATTTTCTCTTGTCTGCCCAGAATCTTTCCACATTCAGCTTCACTTAATTTCCCCAGGTTCTATGAAGCCTCTTATATCACCATAGTAAACATAATGAAGCTGGTGGACTCGTTGGATGTTGTTAAGCAGAGGTTGGGTGGTCATCTCTCAGGGATACTTTAGCTGCAATTCCTACATTGCAGGAGGTTGCACTAGATGGCAGGGGGGTCCCTTCCAACTCTACAGTTCTATGATTCTATATACTAAGTCAGGCATCCCCAAACTTCGGCCCTCTGGATGTTTTGGACTACAGTTACCATCATCCCTGACCACTGGTCCTCTTAGCTAGGGATCATGGGAGTTGTAGGCCAAAACATCTGGAGGGCCACAGTTTGGGGATGCCTGTACTAAGTCAAATGACTGGTCCACCTAGCCCTGTATTGCCAACTCTGACTAGCAGTGGCTTTCTAGTCTGAAGTAGAAGTTTTGGAAAGCTTTTACCTGGGAATGCCTGGAACCTTGTGCACTGAAAGAATGCACTCTACCACCAACTACAAATTACCATGCACACAAGGAACCTGTGTCCAAGTGAGAAAGACATTTTTATCCTTAGAACTGAAAGCCTGGGCTCAGAAGCAAAGATCTTTCCAGCAAGGACAAATATTTGCATAACAGCACTTTGTGAGTGCGCACCTGATTATTATCGCTTGGAGTATAACAATTGTTCAGCAGTTGCCTGACTCCATTGCCGTAGCAATACCTCTCTCCCTTCCTTAGATCTATTAGTTCGCAAAAGCAAAAGCCACAGTCTGTTCAGATATTAAGAGTAAATAAGTGATGCACAGGGACTTAATAATAATATTGCTAAGCACTTCTACAGCACTTTATATATCCAGAGTGCTGTACAAACATTAATTAATTAATCCTTACAACAACCTGCAAAGTACGTAAGTATATTTCCCATATTAGCACCAAATCCACCGCTCGCGTAAGCGGAAGCTATGCTGACTTCAGCAGAGTTTCCTCCAATTGACACCACCAAAGTTGCTTTGGCCCTTGAAAGCACGAGTGATTAAGGGCCCAAGGACACACACTGAGTTTGGATTACACTTCAAGTGTTCTTGACTCCTGCTGTGCCAATTCATAATACTCATCTAGGACAGCAGTAGAAACAAACACTTTCATTCTCATGCATGGGCAGTGGAAAACGCTGCAAAAAGACTACTTAAAAATGAAATCACACTACAGAGGACTACCAAGGGTCAGTTTGTGCATGCACATACAGTGGTACCTCACTAGACGAATGCCTCACAAGACTAATTTTTCGCAAGACGAATGCGTTTTGCGATTTCAATGGAGACTCCCATGACGAAGTTTCCTATGGACAGAAACCTCCCAAGACGAATTTTTTTGTCCCATAGGGTGCCTCGCAAGATGAATTTTTTTTATTCGTCTTGCGAGGCACCCTATGGGACACCGCACTTCAATACGTTCCTATGGGAGCCGCTTCGCAAAACGAATTTTTCGCTATATGAAGCGACTCGCGGGACGAATTAAATCCATCTTGCGGAGCACCACTGTATATCTCTCTCGGACTCCAGTGCACTTGAGGTGACATGAACATTTTATCTGTGGTGGCTTGATATATGGTTGATTCTCAAGGAAATGACATGAATGTGTGAACTAGCCCACCGATACTTATTACTGTATTAGAATTGCAAATGCAAAATAGGCAAACCCCTGCCCTCAAGGAGCTTACAATACAAGGCAGACAAGGAGAAAACACAAGAGATGGGGAAATATTGGAAGCTGTTTCCTGTTTTATCCCTACAGATCAGAAATCACAAATAAGACTATTTCTGCATCTAGTTCAGGCTGTGTATAAAAACATTATGCATTAAAAACACATTTGAAGCCCATCCTTTCCCTCAAACAATTCTGGGTGCTACAGGTTACCCCTAACAGAGTAACAACATCCAGCAACCATTAACAAAATGCCCATAATTCTTTGAGGGAAATGATGTGCTTCAAATGTGCTTTTAAGGTATTGTGTGTCTCAGTACTTAGCCCTCTCAAACCTGGTGCCCTCCAGATGTTTTGTACAGCAGCTCTCACCATCCCTGGTCATTGGTCACACATACTTAGTGTCAAGTTAAGTCTTCTTCAGATCTCAAACCAGGGGTCTCTTCAGAGCAGCAGCAGGGGAAACAGTCCCCCACCCCCAGCAAGTCTCCACACTGTCACTAACTCTGAAGAGCCATTAGATATGGATACCCCTGCCCACATTAGCTTCCCGGGTTCCTGCCTGACTCTCAAGTGCACCCTCCCCTCCCCTAGGGCCATAGGAGAAAAGGAGACAGTGAGCCAGGCTTGCACTTCAGGGGTGTTGTCAAAAAGCCTGGCTAGCTGCTCCGGAGGAAGGGGAAGTACAGGGAAGCTCTTGTCTAGGCCAGGCTGAGAGCCAGGAAGAGGTGGAATGGTGGCGGCTGGTCCCCATTGGGACTGAAAGGGCAGAAGGCAGGGAGGCCATTAGTAGGTGGCAGCAGGGCCGGCCCTAAGGCAAGGCTGGGTGGCGCAAGGCGCCAGGGCGCCGGGCCACCAGGGGGGGGTGCCGCGCTGTGCCTGCAAATACGGCCGCGCTGGGAAACGGGGAGGGGGGGGCGCCGGAGGGACCTTTGCACCACGGTGCCAGATATGCTTAAGACGGCCCTGGGTGGCACCAGAGCCAAAGGGTGGCAGAGCAACTAATTCTATTTTTGCCCCTGTCCTCCTCCCTGCTGAGTTCTACAAGGGCAACACTAAAACCAAGGAGGAAGCTGACATGTTGTTCCACCCCTTGGACTGGTCATAAGAAGGCACGCAGGTGAAGGCTGGCTGTGGGGCAGACTGATGTTGGTGGGGCAGTTCCCAATTTGCACAAATGGACCAGCCTTCACTGGTGGAACCTCGAGCTGCTTTATCACTGAAACAACAGTTCCATTCCAGTTGCCAAGCTCTCAACCCGGGGAAATATACACTAGAGTTGTTGGCAGTTGGAGTCCAACAACATCTGGAGGGCACCAGATTGGGGAACACTGACCTACTTTGCCTGGTCTCAGGCAAAAGAATTGTAACCAATCCTTTTAACTGGAAAAGCTAGAGACTGATTCTGGGACCGTCTGCATGCAAGGCAAGCACACAACCCCTGAGCCATGCTCCCCCCCCAAAAAAAAGAGACTGTATTCTGATATTAAACATGCCAGATCCAAAACTTGCCCCTACAAGGGTATTTATCCCCATCTCAATGCTCTCTTAATAAATAGAAAGCCCTGAATAAAACATTGGGGGCCATTGCTCATGTGACGTAGTGTCTGGTTAACAGATGTGCCTAACAAAAGTCAAAATTCTGAAAAATGATCCCCTAAATAACAGGGTTCCTTATTCCCAAGCAAACAAGGCAGGGCATGTCAGTCCAAATGTTCAGAGGAATGTTAATGCTCCCATAGGATGCTTGCTTTGAACTACAGTATTTGCTGATGCGATATCCTGGGTTCGTGCTTGTCACATGTCATAGCTCTCGTGCACTGTCACTGTGATTTCTTAACCTATTCCAAGCATTTATTTGCTGAGCCAAAGGGTGTCTGGAAAAAGAACTGCTTGCAGGAAATCAGCATGTTATCGTTATACAGTACTGTTCTTCTGCACAAAATGTAAAGGGACATTTTTGCAGCTGGAAGAGGAGGAGGGTGCGGAGCTGACAGAGGGGTGACTGGAGGGGTGTCCTATTTGCCACCGTTTTGACCCCCTGGGAAACTCATCAAACCAAACCTACTATAGCCTGAAGCTGGGTGTGTGTAGATCAACTGACTGGGACCCTGTTGCCTGAGGAAGCGCCAACCATCTCAAGTGCCTGCCCGTAAAAGCAATCCTAGAGAGAGGTACTAGGGTGATGCCAGCAGGTTCTAAAAACTCTTCTTTGTGAGATTTCGGGGAGATGATCTGTGACAATAGCCAAGAAGCAGAGAAGTGTTGAGTGGAGAGGTATTTTGGAAGGAGGAGGAACTGTTATCCATCTATATCAGGCATCCCCAAATTGTGGCCCTCCAGATGTTTTGGCCTACAACTCCCATGATCCCTAGCTAACAAGACCAGTGGTCGGGGAAGATGGGAGTTGTAGGCCAAAACATCTGGAGGGCCACAGTTTGGGGATGCCTGATCTATATGTATTAGTATTTTGGGTGAATGGATTTATCATGTAATTCTGTAATATTTGCTGTTGTTTCAGTTTTGCATACATTAGAGATATTGTGGTACAGAAATGGTAGAAATATAGTTTTAACATGTCTATATCTTCCTGATGAAGAACTATCATAACCTAACTGGTGCCAGTTGGGCAGATTCTTACACCTGACTGGATCACTTTGTACTGTAACTTCTCCAGAATCCTGTTCCTATTAACAATAATCCAAATACATCTGGAAGAAGCCAAAATAAGTTTATGAAGGCAACGAGTGCCCACTCTTGCTTCTTTTTTTGCACATCATTCTCAGAGATACACTGGAATTGCTCAGAGGTAAGCAGACAATCAAGGAGGCTCATTTACCTATCATGGCTAACTGTGGTTTTCCCTCAAATTTGCCTGGAATTTAATGCAGCCACGAAACGGACGTATCCTTAGTGGATCTTGCAGCTTGCCCAGTCTAATAACTACACCTCAATGCAACACCCAAGCCTTCATTTTATTTTGAGTTAATTTCAAACACAAAACACCAGCCTTTAATAATCAAAGTACTCAATAGTTAAGTCCCATCATTTCAAAATACCTGCAGGTTGTCTGACGAACCAGACATCCCATATTCACCCATCTCTAATGATGATTATTATGCACCAACAGCTGTCTATATTTGAATGACTGAGGTTCTAATTGATCTCATTATCTCTCCTTTTATAAGGTGAAGAATGTTCTCACTCAGTAGGACTACAGTTCCCAGGCCCTGTCAAGCAAATCTGGCAGCCAACCATTCAATCATACCATTTTTTTTGGTCCGGTTCTCAGTTAGTAAAAAATAACCGGATAAGTGCACTGTTGTATAACAAACAATCTACTATAGCCTTTGACTTCCCAGTTTCATAGCAAATATTTTTAAAGAATCTTCTGATTACTTTATGATAGAAAGCAAGGGCATGTTTCAGTCAGATTTTCATTCTTTTACACCTAATTATTATTTTTAGTGACGGTATGGTGCACAACTCCTACTCACTCTTAATGCCCTGCCAGATTTCATTTTAATGGCATCTGTATGGAACCAAGCTTCATCTATTTCTGCTAGAATGTTAGGTCACAGCCACACTACACATTTAAGACACATTTAAAGCATATGGCTTCCCTTGAAGAATGCTGCTAGTTACCTCTCGCAGTGCAAAAATCCCCTGCACCCTTAAACTGCAGCTCCCAGGATTACTGGGGGGAAGCCATGACTGCTAAAGTGGTATAACATGCTTTAAATCTATGGTGCAGCTGTGAACTCATTCAGGATACCATTCCTGCAACATCCATGCTCTGGTGACAACAGTCCATAGACTGTTTCTTGTGGCAGGGAGTCCGGTTATCTTCAGAATGCCAGACACAAAGCAATAAACCTCACAGGACATTTTCACATTAAATACATGTTTGAGACTCTAATGCCATGTGCCCCTGGGAATGCTGTTAATGGACTATATAAAACAGGAGACTGGCATTCCTGAAACCAATGTACATTCTAACCAGTATAGATTTCACAATTGTCTTTCAGATCCAGATTTTTTATATATTAAAAAACACCCCCCCCCAAACCCCCTTCTTCTTTGTTACTTTGATAAGGAAAAATGTGCTCTGTGTGGCTGAATAGGTAAAGCTCATTATCTTTCATCCTAAACTACCGTGTCATAGTCAGCATAATATAAAAAGGCTATATTACAACTTGCCTTGAGCTCTTAGTGTGGGGAGGGGTAGGCAATCTAAATAAATCAGTTTAGATTTCTTCCTCCCTTTTTAGTTAGTGAAGCTTGTCAATACTGGATAGTATAGATTGGGTTGGAATGTGTGTGTTTGCTCCATAGGAATGGGCCGTTTTCAGAAGTTCTATTTTGTTAGACACATATGTTAACCAGTCACCTCATCATCTAACACAAGTAATAGCCTCCATGTTTTATTCAGGACATGCTATTTATTAAATGAGCTTCCTGCAGAAGTCCTACCTAGGGTGTGAGAAGGCAGGCTGTAGTTCTTTAGAGAACATGCTTTGCAGACAGGAGGCCCAAGCCTCAACCCAGGCATCTCTAGGTATGGCTAGGGGTTGTCTGAAACCCTGGAAAGCTGCTGCCAGTCAGAAGAAGCAATAAAGGTACCTATGCAAGACAGGGTTTGGATTGAGAACATTTCATCACAGGGCTGGAGGAACTGTGACCCTTCAAATGTTGTTGGAGTGCAAGTCCTATCATCTCTTATCATTTGCTATGCTGACCAGCACTGATGTGTGCTGGAAGGCTGCAGATTCGCCAGACAGTGGTACCTCTGGATGTGAACGGGATCCGTTCCGGAGCCCCGTACACACCTAGAGCAGTACTTACCCTGAAGCGCCAAATCTGCGCATGCTCCCCGCATGATTCGGTGCTTCTGCGCACGCGCATGATGCCATTCGGCATGTCTGCGCATGCGCAAATCGCTGAACCTGGAAGTAACCCGTTCCGTAACTTCCGGGTTCAGCGCGTACGTATCCCATGTCGTACCCAACCTGAAGCATACGTAACTAGAAGTATGACTGTACTTGCTTTATTTTAATCAGGAAACTATCCTTCAGATTCCCCCTTTTAGTGAGATCTCAGCAGGACAGCTTGTGTATGCATGCAGGTCAACAACTCTTTTTCACCCCCCGAAGGCGTACAATACACAATTCAAAACACCAGCATTAAAGCCAAATTAAAACTATAGAAGGCTAAAAACATCTAAAGGATGACAATCTAAAAACAATTAAACTAATAGAATTAAAACAACATAGAAAACAAAATACAGAGAGTAGAAACTGCACAGCACTGTCCTGGAAAAAAACCCACATTCAATCCCCAAAAGCTGGTTGAAATAAAACCCATCGCCACCTGCTGGTGGGAGGGCTACAAGAGGGGAGCCAGTCTAGCTTCTCTAGGAAGAATAACTTGTCTAGGAAGGAAGCTCCAAAATCTGGAAGCATTCACTGAGAAGGCCCTCTCCTGTGTCCTCACCAAATGGGCCTGAGAGAAGAACCTCCCACAAAGATCTCAGAGTCCAGGCAGGTTCATGGAGGAGAATATGGTCTTTCAGATAGCCTGGGCCTGTCCTGTATGTTACCGAGACCAGTCTTTAGCAATGCATCTAACTGGTTGTCCCCATCCCTTCTGTAAAAAAAAGAAAGAAAAGCAACCACCACCAAATGTGACTCGCTGACCTAGTTAGGGTCACTGGTAAAAGATTTACGGGATTTACAGGAGTCAACGTATACATAAATATCATAGTAAGGATGAATGCAAAAGCTAATTACAAGACAGGAATGCCAGAATACTTAAGAGTTTCTTCAGTTTGCTCCTTGTTCGTAAATATCACCATACTGTCATGCAGGGGAAAGATACAACCAGAAATACCCATGACTTTATAATTATGCTCATGCCAACCCCTCTCCCTTGCTCCTTGAAGAGAGAGAGAAGCAGAGAGAAAAAGAGAAAGAGAAAGACAGCAACTCTTATGTTCATTTGTAGTCAGCAACAGATATATTTTTAACATAAAACACTATATTTAATTGGTTATGGATCTCTGTTCTTTTAGCACTACTGGAAATCACACAAAAACACATTAGTACAGAGCAATTAGTGAAAAGGCAGTAAACAACGGAGGCACTATTAAGCTGTGGGTGATTAAAGAGTATTACTTCTTTTATTTTTTATGATATTAGACTTAAAGATGGAGTCAATTTTCACCATATATCCCCATTAACATTAATAGGCAATATGAATAGCAGGTGTCTAGAACTTCTCTTTAAGCCAGAATTAATTTTGAGCGCCGAGAGTTTATAGATGGCAATGCTTTCTCTTATTTTTTGTTTTTGCTTTTGTTTGGTCCCCTTCCTCCCCTTCCTCATTTTTTTTTAAATGGATGATCTTTTCCTTTTAAACTGAACATCAGTTTGTTGCTTCCTCCAATACATCTGGATATTTTAATAGTAATATCATTTGAATTGATGTGTTGTTTCCTTCAGAAAATAATAACCTCAACTGTGCCAATATGAAACAGCAATCCTCCTATTGTACTACCCACACCTACAAGTATGCAGTATTTTTTTTTATATTTTGCAAGCTGTATTCCGTCAAATATACTACAGAGTTATGTTAAATATTGCTGCCTTTTATATTATATTGTGGGTCTTAAAGAGCACAATCTAAGTCCAGATGGGTAAACACAAACTGGTTTATGTCAGAGCAACCTTTAAAAAAAATAAAATAAAATAAACAAAGCAAAATCTGCTTTTAAAAACCTACCCTTGCAGAAGAATTTGCAGTATCCCAAAAGCTCAATTCTATCATTTGGTGCTTATGTTGCCCCACCTCATTTGTTCTGTATTTCTTGTTCTGTGGGTCAAATGAAGCTACTAAGACTGTGATTTATTTATTTATTGCAATTAATGTAGGTTAAATAGCAGCAGCACCTTCTTCTAGAAAAAAAAGGGGGAAAGAGGATTCTCACTCAAAGATAAAACCTCTTGTGACACACCTTTTTTAAAAATCAGCCTCACCCTCCCAGTTGCTCTGGACTCTCTGCTTGTTTATAGATCACCCTCATGGTCTGGCACATCTTTTTCTAGGCATCTGATTAAGTTAACAATGCACTGCTATTTGCATGCAGATTTGCCAACCCTTTCTCTACAGCTGCTCCCAAAGACTTGGGCTCTCTCTGTAATGTGATAGCACAGCAGTCAGTAAATGCAATCTTTGTCAAACCCAGGTGTGCTCTTGATTTGGTTCTCATTCGTTCCAAGCTATTTTTCCCCCTCTCTCCTTCTCTCTCTCTTTTCTGAAGCATTTATAAGACTCTATTATAGTACAGCCACATCTGGAGAGAGAAAAATCCTTCAATTAATTGCATACTTTTAAAACTATGAAGACATATTCAGAGAGAAAAATTTACCATGATTGTTGTTGCCTTTCTTCCCCCCCCCCCAAAAAAAACACACCATGACTCTACCCTCCCCATCTATTTGCTTCACCTGGTAAAGGTTGACCTAAAATCAGGTTGCTCATAATGAACTCCATATACTCAGTATCTGATATAATCTCTAGAAAGAAATCTGATGGGTGATCATTGCTTTTGCTCAATAGGAGTAGAAGATTGTGATTAAGAATCTAATTAATTGCCTTAAAGCTTTTGTTCTGAGTAAAACAATTTTGTGTTTAGAACCCACCAGATATTGTTTTTAGTCCTTCTTTCCAAGTGGATGCGAGTTACCATCACAATCGCCAAACGATTCATTCTGCCCGTGCTAAAAAAGCAGAACCAAATTTGATCAGCATGGTGACTTAAATGCTTTTTTTCTTTGTGCAACAAGAGTAATTTTTCAAGATCAAGTTTGAAGTAGATTAGTGCAGAAATATGAGCTAAGCCGTCACTCTTATCATCTGAGTATGGATAAAGGATGCATTCACTCAAGATCACCTCGAAGTTATTTTCTGAGGAGGGGTAGAAAATCCCTCTGTCATCCTGAATGCATGAAGTTCATCACAATGAGGTGATAAATGGGGGCTGGCAAATATTTCTGACAACTCCCTATCTGTTGAAGAAAATTTATCCCCAAAAGAAAAGAATATTTCTTGATTCAAAATCTAATTTTTGGTGACAAAATGTAACTTTTTACTGCAAAACTCTTTCCCCAATTTTTCTCAGGAAGAATACTCCTCAGATACAAAAGCCATTTCAAAATAAGAAACAACTCACTTTGCCTAAGTGGTCAGTATCTGGCCAAGGAAATTTAGCAAATACGCTTCTCTTCCACCATCCGCTGCTGCCTGATGTAATGGCTGTGCCATGTGACAGGTGATTGAGGGATAAGCCTGGCTTCTCCACAGGGCTGGTGGTGGCAGCCCTGAATCCCTTTTTGTCCCTCCTCCCTCGTGGGCCTCCATCTTCTGTTGCTTCAGCTTTCTGTTTTCTCCAGATCTTCTGACATAGATCATTTGCCTCAGTAGTTTCCTCAATTGCCACCACCATCATGAAGCTGATGCCCATAAAGAGCAGATTGTCAAAGCAAGATGCGCACAGAGGCTTTCCCAGAGCCAGATGCATACAGGAGCAAAATAGCCCTAGTTCCATGGGGCTTTGGGAGCTACCGGTACCTAGCAGGATCCCAGCTGCAGCAACAGCAATGACTGAAAAGACAGAAGGGGGGGGGGTCATCCTTCCCCTTACTTTCAGTCTTGCAATGGGCACCCCTCAGTTTCAAGAGGTCTGTAACCCATATTCCTAGCTATCCAATTTTTTTTACTTACCTTGTGTCAAGTGTGGTTGACCAAGTGTGAAACTGCCAACAGAAATATTTTCAAATATATCTATTTGGTAGCTAGTATTAACAGTACAGTTTTAAAACAAAACATTGTTTTATTTTTATTTTTATAGAGATGAGATGAGATGATGAGATGAGTGTTACTATGTTTGGTAATGGAGAATTTTCAGTCGTACATTTAAACAAAGGACCCAAAACCCAAAAGTTTCCTTTATTCACATTGTGGACACTAATCAAACTCAAGTGGATCTTTGTAAAATCCAAAAAACAACTACTCCCCCCCCCAAAAAAAAATATCTGGAGGTGGTACTCCCCCCCCCTCACAGAGTTACAATCCTCAGCACCCTTAACAAATTAGATTTCCCAGGAGTTTTGGGGAGAGCTCATGTGTTTTAATTGTATAGTGTGTACACAGCCAAAGTCAACCCCTCTGAAGTTAGAGCTGCTCTACACTTCTTGTTTCAGCTGTATATTTGCCAGGAAGGCTATACTAGCACTTCCCACAGTAAGCACATAATGTGGGAAAGCAAGGTGCATTCCCTGCGGCTCCTAAGCACCTGTGCCCTGTATGTGAAGGTGTGCCCTTCACATGTTATGGGGTTTCTGTGGGAAACACTGTCATTGCAGGAAACACAAGTTGCCATGCAAAGTGGATCAAGCAGAGGCCGTTCCTGTACAGAATATCCAGACTGCTATGCCTATATGCAGGTGGTGCTGTGGGTTAAACCACAGAGCCTAGGGCTTGCTGATCAGAAGATTGGTGGTTCGAATCCCTGTGATGGGGTGAGCTCAGTCCCAGCTCCTGCCAACCTAGCAGTTCGAAAGCATGTCAAAGTGCAAGTAGATAAATGCTCTGGTTCGCCAGAAGCGGCTTTGTCATGCTGGCCACATGACCTGGAAGCTCCCTCAGCCAATAACGCAAGATGAGCGCCGCAACCCCAGATTCGGTCCTAATGGTCAGGGGTTCCTTTACTTTTACCTATGCCTATTATACACACAATGGTATACACAACCAGAGAGCAGATGGCATGACAAAACTTCCTGTAGGACAAGGGATATGTCTCATTACAAGCCTAACTGCTAAAACATCTCCCCAGAACCATCCACCTGTCTTGATGACGTGGGAGATAGTTCTTGAAACCGTAGATAATTCTGAAATTGTGCATGAGAGAAAATTCCATTCTGGATGGTTAAGTCCATTCAAAGGTGACTATAGGGTGAGGTGCTCATCTCGCTTCAGGCCAAAGGAGCCAGCATTTCTCCACAGACAGCCTTCCGAGTGAGGTGGCCAGCATGACTAAACCACTTCCGCCGCAATGGAACACCATAACGGAAGCCAGAGGGCACAGAAACATCATTTACCTTCCCACTGCAGCGGTACCTATTTATCTACTTGCACTGGTGTGCTTGTTCCTGTACCAATGATCCATCCCATCAAAAATCTCATGTCTGAAGAAGGGGCGAAACCCTTCACAGCTAAGGTTTAAAACATTATAAACAGAGGACAAGATGACCACAAAACAGCTGCCTTCTTAAATTTTGTATGAGGCACTGGGTTGCTAGATTTTTCTGGTAGGCTTGCACAGTCGGGCTTCTTAAGAACCGTTGACACCCAATGTGCAGAATTACAATCCTTGTTGTTTCCTCCTGCAGCAAGCCTGCCCAAGTGTTTTGCGCTTGGCACCATTGCTTATCCACTCACGGTAACCTTTCTCAGTGTTCGTTTGGCTTCCTTTGGACCATGGTTGCAAACCTTTATATTTTTATACAGGCTCATCATCAGCTGATCATCACTGTGCCTATGCCACTGACATGTGCTGTCCTTAAAAGCAAAACAAATAAGGTGTGGGAGAGATGGCTGTCAAAACAATTGCATCATGGGCTAATAAAGAAAGCAGAAGAGATAGGATAGATTATGCTCCTCCACTAGGTACTTTAGTAGGGGTGGTTTGACTTTTGGCCCGGGCACATATGCCAATGGCAAGACGAACTCAAGGGACCAACAAAAAAGAATGTGTGTTCACAGCTGTACAGTGCTCCAATACAGATTACATGTTTTCAGGGTTGCGGCCACAACAGAATGCTAATTAACATACTGGAGTGATGAGAACGGCTGTAAGGGCCTTATTGTTCCATTATTTCATGCAGCCCAGCTGCCTTTGTTTATATCACTTATCCTCTCGTGCCACAGGTTTTCACTCCAAAAATACTATCCCAATACAATGTTAATATTTAAAAAACAAAGAGGTGGCAGATTGTCATTTCTGTGTCAGTCTCAAACTGCGGAACTGTTAAGCTGTTCAGGGTTCGGTATTTAGAAATAATTTAACAGCCATATTCCGACACTGCCTGCATTCTAACATAATGGCTGACTGTGTGAACCAAGCAAATGCATAACTATCCTGACATCACTTATGAGATTTAGATTGGTCAGTTAATGGAAGTCTTTACCAAAATCAATACCATAACAGCTTCTTGAAATGAACGTGACTTTTTTTTTAACACAGAGCACTGTGAACAATAAGTACAGAAATATACTACCTTTATATACAACACAAAGGAATTTGAATTTGAAATTAAAAAGCAATTGCAAAGCTTTGGGGAGCCTTCCTTTTTTCCCCTTCGATTTGCAAAGTTATGTTAATTATTAAAAATAAATACATACAAAAGTAACAATGCAGAATATTAACATGCCCTTACGTTATTCCCCACCAAAATGAAAAATCAGAATTAAGCTTCCTCTTCTAGTTAAGTACTAATATTGATGGCTAGTGCAGTGACGGATAAAATAATGCAGCAAACTTTAAAGCATGCTATCCTACTGGATTTCATATAACTTAATTATTTTGCTGCCTTGTTTTTTTGTGGGGAGAGAGAGAGTAACAACTAGTAAAAACTAATAAGGAGCAGCATTAAATTTCACAGGAAACATTTTAGTAGCCATTTAAGCTGGTTAACTCGCTGGAGTTGGATCTCAGATTCGAAAATGAAAGCATTAGGTTTCAAGGCTGCTGAGGCCTCCACACTTAGGGTTGCCATACGTCTGGGGAAACCTGGACATCCGGCTGGATTTTTACATTTTGAAGGAAATGTCTGGGTTTGGGGTATTATTATTATTATTATTATTATTATTATTATTATTATTATTATTTGGGGGGGGGAGGTTGGGCACGTGCATGCTCAAGAGGACACTGTACTATGGAAGCGTCACAGCAGAGAGAGACCATTGTAGCGAAGATCAGGTAGGAGTTGTGGTTCTGTCTCCACTCAGGCTGGCAGTGGCTTGGGCTCAGGCTGCTCTGCACGCCACGGCCGCTGCCAGCCCGAGCCAGAAAAAGAGGCATGCGGGCATAGCAGCTCAGGCTGTGTGCTCTTCAAGATATGAAAACCCTATGAAGCCATATTTCTATAGGTGGGTGAACTGATGAAGGGAAGGAAGTTCATTCTTCATTGTTACTTTACATTTTCTTAAGTTGAATCTTCAGTCATACATTCCTCAGTCATCTCCAGACTGGATTACTGTCATGCACTCTACATGGGGCAACCTCTGAAGGATGTTCAGGAGCTTCAGTTGGTTTACAATGCAGTGGCCAGACTTTGGTCTAGCAATCACAGGTCAGAGCACGTAAACCTGATTTTATGCCAGCTCCATTGGATTCTTCTTGGTTTCCAGACTCAAGTCAAAGGGGTGGATCTTAAATGGCTTAGGGCCAGTTTACCTTAAGGGCCACATGCTCCCATATTGGCCTGCTGGGAATTAAGTTCAACATCAAAGGTCTTCCTCTCAGTGTCTTTTGAGACATTTGGCAAGTAACAGGGTTTTTTCTGTGGCGGTGCTGTGAGTATGGAATCGAATCAAAACCTTCTTTTGTGTCTCTTTCACCAAAAAACTGCTCAATTCAGTGGGCTTTTATGGTATGACACCTAGTTTGACACCTAGGTATGATGAGTAATATATTTTGCCTTGCTTCTATTAGGTTGCATCTATTTTATATATGTATTCTTGATGCTGTGATAGATGATAGATGACGACAGATAGATGATAGATAGGTAGGTAGGTAGGTAGATATTACACAGTTTTATGGTTATGCTGTATGCCTCTCTACACAAAACAGGACTGAAGGATCCCAACAAAGGAAGCTCCTTATACTGAGTCAAACTGTCCATCCATCTAGCTCAGTACTGTTCACACTGACTAGCAGCAACCCTCCAGGATCTCAGGCAGGGATCACATTCACAGTCCTAACTGGATATGTCGGGGATTGAGCCTGGGACCCTCTACATGCAAAGCAGATCCTCTGCTCTTGGATATGGACCTGAACAGGCCTGTCTCAAATGAAGTCTTAGCTGAAGACCTAGAAGAAAGTGGAAGAGTGCCTTCGGCTGCCTGGTTCAACTCTCTCCACCATGCACAAAATGCTCTTAGATTGCAATCCAATATCTATTTACCTGGGAGTAAATCTGATTGCATTCAATGGGTCTTGTGTGGGCATGCATGGAACTGCATTCTTTGTATATTAATGTACAGCAGCCAAGTTACTTCATACCACTTGGATAGAACATAAAAGTTCTAAACTATCTATATTCACCTTATGGAAGCACTGTTTCATTAGATTCTTGTTAATGCTCCACAATCTCATTATTTGCACCTGCCCCCCAAGTCTGGAGTTGTTTCTCATAAAAATATAAATAAACCCACTGTCACTGATGGTCATGAATTGTGGCCTGTCATGCCAACAGAAGTCCAGCAGCCCTGCACTGGGACCTGAGAAGTGTTTGGCCATCTTCCTGTTCTTGTGATCAAACAAGGATTGAACATGCCAAGTTCATCACGAAAATCAATTCCCACCCAAATTTGGCTCTGAATGTTCTGTAATACATTTTGCTCCTAGGTGGGGTTACACGATGCAAATTAGTACAATCCTGCTACTTCCTCACATAAATTGCTGTGCAAATCATCAGGTGTGATATGGCCCACTAAGATCAGGGGAGGAGCAAACAAAATTGGCCAAGATCCAGTAATTATAGTGGGATGAAGTGTCTGGATCATAATTTAACTAATCATTTAAGTTAGGGTTGTTGAATTAGGTTGGGATAAGCATTCATCTCTGCTCTCTCCTGCACAATTCACTGATCAGTGACATGTGCTTATGGTGAAAACATTAAAGCCACCCAGTAGTATGAATACATAAGAGTTGCTTTAAAAAAAGGGGGGGAGGTTTAACTAGTAATCCCAGATATATGTGAAAAGGACTTGTAAATATGTATCATATGAAAAACTGTAATGAACTGATTTTAATGCTTCAGCAAACCATACAGTATTGGACCATGAACATGCCACAGGTGTGCAATGGTGCAATATCCATCATTTTTCTAGCAATGGCCATTCTTCCTACTGTGGGCACAATATAAATCGGTCTAATTACAGTCAGGAGCTAGCTAAATTGCCCAGCTGCTTTCTGTTTTAGGCCCCCAACTAGTTTATACACCAATAATAATAAAATAACTTTGTTTTATAGCAACTCAATTTATTACAGAGATTTCCTGCTTTTAATTTTTTTTATTTATTTTTTAAAATGGCTTTAGGCAATTTCCACTGATGAAACTCCAGCTTTAGTTCCTGACAGTATCTGTCAGTTGATCAAACAACTGATAAACAGAAATATTTATTATTTATTATTGAATTTATAGTCCACACCTTTCCTCCCCAGTAACAGCTTTTGCAGGAGGGCAGAGGCATTGGCATCCTTGTGGTGGCATCATGGTTGTTGAGGCAGGAATGGGATGGGGCAAGCAGTGTCAAGGTCAGAGGAGCTCCAAGATGGTTGCAGAGACCCAGAGGTGCATGTGGAGAGCCACTGCAATCCAGAGTCCCCACCACTACCTCATTGTAGGCTCCTTATCCTATCCCAGCATGCATTGCACTGCTGCCACCTGTAGGATGCTACTGCCTCCACCGCCCATCCACCCAAAGAGCCACTGTTGTGTACACACACATGCACATAATAAGGGATAACTATAGAGGAGTGGTTCCCATACTATTTTCAGCAACTGCCCCCATGGTTCCATAAATTTATCCCCAGTGCCCCCTCACCTCCCCTATAAAATGCATTGTTCAGAATGAAAGTTTACATGACCCAACTAAGGGAGATAATAGAGCAGTAACATTCAAAATACAGTGGTACCTCTAGTTACGGATTTAATTCATTTCGGGGTGCTATACACACCCCCAAAAATCCGTAACTAGAGGCTCCGCTTCTGCGCATGAGCATGGCGTGATAGAGCGCTTCTGCACATGTGCGAGTGACTGATAAACTAGATCCAGTAATACCAACTTTTCAAAATCTGATAGTCATTTACACCTCCACTGTACCCTACCACCCCCACTGCCTGTTAATGCCCCCAACCCAGGTAATACCATTATCCACTTGAGGAACTACTGCTGTAGAGGTAAACAAATGAGGCCTACAACAAAATATTCTACTGTGAAGGGCTCCCAATTCTGAATTTAAACCGCTCCATTCCATTCTGCCCCCCCCCAAAAAAAAACAGCTGGTCAGCATTCCTTGCCTACTGAACATGCGCAGACCTCACTGGGCTGTGTCACTGAAATTTATGAAGCGAAGTCCATCAACTTCAATGGATCTACTCAGAGTGGAACTTAGTTGACTATAACTATTTGGTTTCCCCACCCTCTGATTTTTAGAGTCTTCCCCCCCCCACCCAAAAAAAAAGATTTGCACTTCTGCAAACCTTCAGGTTCCCTAAGCCTGCTCACCTCCCTGCCCATTTGGCTACATTTATCTATTAAAGCACTTATATACCACTTAATAATCCGCAAATCTACATAAGCAGAATCACTCTCCCCTTGAAGACTGTAATTAGTATAGAAATCAACAACAGATAAATGCATTCTTAAGCTAGGTTCTATTGAGGATGACTAATCTGATTTGCTTGTTTTCTGTGATCTGCCGCGCATGTTTTACCATCACACTGGAAGAGCCTTGAGAACGTAGGTATTAATGGTGGCTGTGCTTTACCTCCACAGTTGGAGGCAACAATGCTTCTGAATACCTGCTTGCAGGTTTGCGTGACGAAGCTCCCATAAATCCCCCCTAAATAACTCACAACTCACACACTATTTTAGGTTTGGGTTTTTGGCATTGTTTTGGTCACAACTTTATTTAAAATACAATTTTATTCTGAGTGTTGGCTTAGGCTTTGGTTAATCCATCTGTCCTCTCTAAGGGACAGGACCATTTCCATCTGACCCACGTTGGGTCAGGACCATTCCATCTGCCCCGCTTGGGGCAGGACCAATTCCATCTGACCCATTTGGGACAGGACCATTCCATCTGACCCCCTTTGGGTCAGGACCAGCTCCGACTTACCTATGGGTAGGTAAGTCAAGTAAACACCCCAAGGGAGTGGAGGTACTGTTCAACAGACGCTCTCCCCCCGACCCCAGAATGTTCCCCAAGGCTTGGCTCCATAATGGCCCATCATCCCCGCCTTGCAGGTATGTGACTAGAGTCCCTGAGCCCCAGGATTCCTTAACGGAATACTTCTATGAGGAGCAAAATAGGGGGGGTAGGCAATTTAAAGCCAGGCCCCTCCTATAACCTATTTATTAACCAAAGCCTAACGGCCAACCTAACAAGTTGTGACAATTTGCTAAGCAGTAGGCAAAAACCAAATGGCAACAGCCAATCAGCCAAGTGGCAAAATTCCTACTGGGCCCCTGAATACAGGCGACCACTGGCTAAGGCCTATAGAAAGTGGTGGGCGGGCGGGAGATTCAAAGACTATTCGAGAGGGGGCTAGAAACGAAAGTAACTGGGCTTAAGTAAGGTCAGCCTGTCAATCAAATACAGCTACACGCCCCCATGACTCAGCCTGAACTACAGCCCACCCCCTCCCAGATTTCATTAAGCTCTTCCGCAATCCCCATTAGCCTCTATGGAGGGTAATGTGCTTTCCCATAATGGGCATCTGGTTTGTCATTGTGAGAACAGGATGCTGAACTATGTAGATGATCCATTGGCCTGATCCAGCAGGTTCTTCTTGTGTTCTTAAAACTCAATTGTTCCTTTTGTCCTCAAGGGCTGTAATCTAAGACCGCTATGCGTGCACATGGAGCACTACATTGCTCATAGCAGCAGGGGTCTTTGATGTGTCCCCTGAAGAAGCTTGCTCTGCTGAAGAGGCAAACTGCTTTTCAGTTACAAGTTTAAAGTTTCAGCATGTGGTAGAAACTTCAATTAATCCTCCGACTCTTCAGCGTTTTATTCTATTAATGTTCATTGTGGCCTAGTGTCTCCGGACCGTAATTTCAGAATCCCTGCCATAGCTCATCTCTCTGAAAATGACTAGAGATAGTCTCTCTCATGTTTAATCATTTAGATCAAAGCATTATTTGCTCCAGAGATGCACACTGGATTTATCAAACAGCGTTCTGAGAAAATGTAGGATGCTAACAGCCTTACCTATTTCACTAACAGAAAGTAATGCTTAGTTGTTTCCGAACTATTCTTGCAGTCTGCTTCAAGAATTGGCCACATTCAGTGTTGAAAATCGAAGAATTCTGTAGCACAGTACAGAGGAACTAAGAAACTGGAGATTCTCACATCATTGCAGGTTTATAAGAGAAGTCACCTCCCTTTTAGATGCCCTTTTCAAAGCACAGGTGTCTTTTTTGAGTCAGGAGTTGGCAAAGCCTCAAGTTTACTTCCTGGTTGATAGTAAATCTATTATTCTTTCCTGTTCAAAAAAATGTCATAAATTTTATGGCACTAATACGCATCTCCAAGAACCTTTGTAATATACTCCCGATACTGATCAGAAGGACACAGGTGGTTATAATGAATACATAGACT
The DNA here is from genome assembly GCF_965207765.1 of Zootoca vivipara. Lineage (NCBI taxonomy): Eukaryota > Metazoa > Chordata > Lepidosauria > Squamata > Lacertidae > Zootoca > Zootoca vivipara. Next base: position 26,930,577 of record NC_142589.1, read on the forward strand.
TTGTGCACAGAGGGACATCCACGCTATGTGGGAACAGAAGTGTTCCACGTGTGAAATTAGGAGCCTTCGTTGCATCTATTGAGCTTTCCAGAAGAGAACAAAAGTCCTGTGTTTGTATCAAAAGCTCCTAGACCTTTGCTCTGTTACTATAATATTATAGAGCATCATTTTTTAGAGAAATAGAGTGGAAACTATTAAAAACTGTATGTAAGAATGGTTTTGCTTGCTATTCTGATTCACTTATCTCAACAAATATATGGATAATTTGACGTGCAGATGAAGGGGTTCTTGCTCCATCAACACAAAGCCACACCAGAGGGGTGAGCATGGGCCCACCACGCTATGGGGCCCACTAGGCCCTCTCCTGACTAGGAGATAAACCTCCTCTGCCTGATCATTAGATTTCCAAACTTGAAACTATGTGCCACACTGCCAAGATGTGCCTTTGTGTATGAGAATGGATGTACAAGTGTGTAACTGCAGGTATATGTGTTTGAGGGCGCGAAAGAGGGGGTGGGGAGTGCTGAGTATATGCAAGTCTGGTGCATGTGTGTTCTGCATTATTATTATTATTATTATTATTATTATTATTATTATTATTATACATATTATTATGCATTTATTTATTTATCCCCCACTCTTCAACACATCTGGGTCCCAAAGCGGATTGCAAAACAAAACCTACAATTTACCAAATTTAAAGCATCAGAGCACCGTTCAAACTTTTACTGGGACACTTGAAACTTAGCAGGGATGCTGCCTGCCTGATCCCTTGTTGGGGGGAGTGGGAAGTTCTATAGCAGACATAGGCAAACTCTGCCCTCCAGCAGTTTTGGGACTACAACTCCCATCATCCCTGACCACTGGTCCTGTTAGCTAGGGATGGTGGGAGTTGTAGTCCCAAAACAGCTGGAGGGCCGAGTTTGCCTATGCCTGTTCTATAGAGTTGTATGTGGGTGTTTGTGGGTGCGGAGGGTGTTGAATTTGCATGTGTGTGTGGTCCATATGTGTGGGTGTTTGCACGCAGGTATGCACTGGTAATCAGTGCCAGATTTACGTATAAACTAAACAAGCTATAGCCTGAGGGCCCCACTCTCTTGGGGGGGGGAATTAAAGGGGAAAAACTGGATGTACATTTCCAAGACATAAGATAAAAGCAAATAAAATAAAACCTACATACAGCAACAGTGTTTTGTGTTGTGTAGGCTCCTATGATGTAAGTAATGGGCCCCACCTGCTAGCCTGCTCCCTAAAATATCACTGGTTTGCTCATTTCTAGATATAGGGTGCCTACATTCTGCATGAACTGGTTGCATGGCAACATGTGCAAATGGCTTTAGATACCTGTTAGGTCCATAAATTGCCATATAGCATATATTCAACACAAAAAGTAGCTTAGGGCCTCATCAAATCTAAATTCAGCCCTGCTGCTCATAGTCACCACTGGCATGTGACCTTCAGAGGATTAGGCACCATTGCCACTACAGGGAAATGCACAATTTGGAAAACTAGAAGTTTCAAATCCTTTTGCTTTAAACTGATGGAACTGGATTGCAAAAATGCACAGTAATAAACTGATTAAGCCTCTAATCAATGGATATTTGTGTAAGTGCCAGACATAAGGCATAAGTGACTCCATGTGTTAATCGCAAGGCAAGCATTTGTTTCAGCTTGCCTGCATGCAACAAGAAAAAGAGAATTTGGTCTCACTTCAGGGTGAGATATACTAAATGGACTTAAGCAGACACTTAATAAAGAGGAATGATGAGTTAAAGGAATTTGCCTTCTAATGTAGCTCCTCCACCACCACTCCCTTCTTCCTGGCCAGACTCCTGATAACAACCACTAGAGACTGACTTGGATACTATCAGATACACCTTTATTTCTTTAAATAAAGCACCCATCTCATCCCAAAGGTTTGGGACTGGAAGCCGTTTGAAATGCAATATACCCAGTTATAAAGTTCTATTACGCTTCAATTAAAAGAGCTAAAAATGTAATGGCATTGCCATGACCCTAAGCCTCTATTAGTTTCATCAAAGCACCAACAGCTAGCTTGAAATACATAAAGCCTCAAAATATTACCAAGAAGGTAGGCAGCCTTAGACTTTAGAAAGCTATATTCCAGTGAGAAAAGATGGTAGGATTCAAGTCACACCCTTTTACTTCAATACTGTTCCCACTGTTTATATATTTACATATATTCTCACAGACATTTGTAACATGGAAGTTCTACATTACTGTGCACCTCAAGCATTTTTCCAAAAAACAAACAAACAAACGCAGAAGTTATTACATTATGGAATTTAGATGAAGCCTTTGCTTCAAGAAGTGCTGAGACTCACCAGCCTCTTCTCGTACAGGCAATCTCCCTCTGCATCTTCAAAAACCATAATTTAACGAACAGGCAAGCACACAGGAAAAAAATAACAATAATTATCGCAATAACTACTTAGCACTTGTATAGTGCTTTATGCAATGGAAGTGCTGAGCAGACATTAAATAATTAGCCCTCACAACACCCAGGTGAGTTAGGGACATATAATTACCCACACACTGCAGCTGTGGGGGGAGACATTGGGAGATCAGCATGAGGGAGGTAAAAATGTACTATTCACCTAGTGCCCTTCAGAAAGCAGGACACCTCCTGAAACCTGATGTTACATATGCTTACACAAATGACTGGTAAGAAATTGTGTTTATTCATAAGGACATCTGATGAAAATCAAAACATATGCTGGGCCCAGACTCCCATCACTCTCCCACCTGGCATTTTGAATACTATCACACCTGGATGGGCTTTATTTGAAAATCTGTTCACAATTCTAGAGAATCAATAGGAGAGTTTCTCTGAGCATATACCAAATGTGTTACCCTCACCACTTTTCAGTCAAGAAAAAACCAAAAGGTTTTTTTGGGGAAAGCTGCCCTATAAAATAGGTGAGAGGAAACTATGGTTAATAGCAACATCCCGAGGAACAAAAGGTCTTTCTTGGAGGTTTTTCTTGGCCTAGTTGGAGGTGTTGAGATTTCCTCTTTACAGATGTTACTGTTGGGATGAAGGATCAACGCTTCCTAGACCACAACTAATGCATACATAGGCTCTTAGAATCGTGACTTCACATACAAACATTTATTGATCCACTAAGTCATGAGTGCATAGAGTTTTGCATTAATGACTATGGCAGTGAAAAGATTTGAGCACACACCAAGGGACCAAATATCTTTTCAGTGCCTTAGGTGAACATATGCCCGAAACTTGAGCTTTGCTGGAGTGCAAGCTTCTCATTTATCTCCCTCTCTGAATGACTTCTCTCTCCCATAGAAGTGTGGTGAGAATGTGTTTTTTAAAGAGAAAAGCAGATTGCATTTTACTTAAACCCAGGGTTTGTCAACCGGTTTGAAATCCACCTATCCTCTAACCTTACTCTGCCTCTTGTACCCCCTCCCTGGAAAACAGTCCCAACTAGGGAGATTATTGGTGGCATGATTGTGATATTCCACAGTGACCAGGGTTACAGTGCTACAATATACAGCAGGCGTGGACAACCTTCGGTCCTCCAGATGCATTGGCCTACAACTCCCATGATCCCTAGCTAACAGGACCAGTGGTTGGGTAAGATGGGAATTGTAGTCCAAAACATCTGGAGGGCTGAAGGTTGCCTATGCCTGATATACTGTATAATGTAACACCAGGTTCCTGGCTCAGAGTCTGATGCTGGAGATCAAAGGACCACTGAACCTTAGACTGACAGCCGGAGTTCATTAAGCCAAATGCCACAACACCAAGGCCTGGAGTTCACAAGTACTTTTCTTGCACAATGGTGGAGGCACCAGGCAGGATAAATGCCCATCTTCAGGCCAGAGAGCTGGCCCTTTAACAGACTAGTTCTCCACAAGGAGGCAGGTCCTAGGAAAGGCGGACTGGAGTCAGAGGTTCAAAGGGGCTTTTTGCTCCCAACCCTTGTTGAAGCATGTTGGTCACTGTGAGCTCTCCATGGTGCTGCCTTAGGAAATAGATTTACACCAAGTAAGACCAATGGTCTACTACCTAGCTTAGAACTGTTTGTGCTGACTGGTAGTGGCTCTCCTGGAGTTTTAGGCAAGGTTCTCTCCTAGCCTTATATGGAAATGCAGGTGACTGAACTTAACACCTTTTGCCCTTTGCTTTGATGCCTTTCTCTTTAGGCTACTCTGCGAAACCAAAAGAGGGCCATCATGCCTAGCTGAGCAGGTCCACCCATTGCTGTACACAAGGGTCTGTAAAGTTAGGCAACAGGATTTTAGTCTTTATCTCACTCACTTCTCTGTACTGCAGCTCTGGGTATTGACTCCAAGGAAGGGGAAATGAGCAGCTGTGTCACTTGTAGATATCTCATTACATGTGCCCCAGAATCCCTGAGGGGCTTGTCCCACACAATTTGAGAACCTATTAGAGGTGTGGAGAGCCTCTGATCCTCCACATATCACTGAACTACAACTACCATCAGTCCAAGCAAGCACACCCAATGGCCAGGGATGATGGGAGGTGCAGTTCAGCAATGTCTGGATGGCCAACTGTTCCCCACATCTGAACTAGAAGGACTGAGCTAAATTGCTGACAAAAAATTGATATTTACTGTATATTTGCAAGTAGCAAAATATTGGAGGCATTTATTTGGGGGGGGGGTAGTGAAATTCTCAAACAGATTTTTTTTCCTCTCAGAAAAATTCTGATTGGAGAAATTCAGCAAACTGGTATGTGGCTTCCATCATCTAACAGGGCAAGAAAGGAGGATATGAAAGAGTAGCAATCAAGCCCATTGCTTCTTTCAATTATATTAAAATTAATAATATTAAAACTAGATCTGCATATGCACCAAAAATCAATGGATTGTGAACATGAGAGACCATTTCATTGAATATTCTCCAGAGGAGGACTGGAACTTTCCAGTAGTTCAGGAAGAGCTTTAAAAAATAAAGCTCAACTCGGCCCTAGAACCTAGACATTAAGTGACAGGTAGCCTGAAAAACTGTCCTCTATTGATTGGACTAGACTGGGTAGGTGTTTAGTTGCTGAGTGTTGACTGCTACCAGGCTGTGGTACTCCAAGTAGAGTGGATGTGATCACCACATATTCATTACATATAATTAGCACTAACAAAAGTCCATTGATTTCAGGGCGTCTGCTCAATGGGTGGGGAACATCTAGCCAAATGTGGCCCTCAAGAAGAAGAAGAGTTTGGATTTGATATCCCTCTTTATCACTACCCGAAGGAGTCTCAAAGTGGCTAGCAATCTCCTTTCCCTTCCTCTCCCACAACAAACACTCTGTGAGGCGAGTGGGGCTGAGAGACTTCAGAGAAGTGTGACTAGCCCAAGGTCACCCAGCAGCTGCATGTGGAGGAGCGGGGAAGCGAACCCGGTTCACCAGATTACGAGTCTACCGCTCTTAACCACTACACCACACTGGCCCTCAAGCCCTCTCTATCTGGCCCTCTGAACTCCAGCCATGATACACAGCCTCTTTTTAGGCCCACACCTCCCATGGGCTTTTATTCACACCCCCGTTCATGCCCTTAAAACTCTTGCTTGCTTGTTTGCTTGCTTGCTTGGGTGTGAGTGCATGTGTAGGAACTAGTGTATAAGTGTAAAATTCATATGAATTGCCCCACTCACTCTGTGGCCCTGGGAACATTGCCACAAGTGAATGTGGCTCTTGGGGTGAAAAAGGTTCCTCACCCCTGGTCTGCTCTATGACTCGGTTTAGTATCACCCTTACATCTATCATTGAATCCTACCAAGCTACACAAGGTGTGGAATTGCATAATGTACAGCTTCACCATTTACAAGCAAAAAAGAGGTATGTGGAAGGCTGCAGTTTAGAATGGAAGCAAGTAGGTGGGGAGCAGGGACTCAACCTGTTCCCCTTGGGAAATATACTGTACCACCCCAAATGTCCCTGCAGATGCTTTTCTCTCAGGGGGGGATCAATATCCCACAACTTCCCATACCCCGCTTTTTTAACCCAGTTGTAGGGTGTTTGGATGGAAAATCAGCTTGATGGCAAAAGGTTTAACAGACACTGCTCCCACCCACTTCACCCCCCCTTGCAACCTGGGGTCTTCCATTCATGCAGTTGCTTCTTCTGGTTTTAAAATAAAATTTAAAAAGTTGGGACAAAGTTACATGTTACTATATGCTACATACAGCTTAGTCCTTGGTTAGGGGGTGGGGAGGAAAGTAGAACAATAAAAGATCTCTGCTCTTTTTTAAAAAGCATCTTTACATAGAATAACTTGTCAGACTCACACACTTTATTATGCACTAGTTCCTTTAGGTGGCCTGCCTTGCATAGCGAGAAGGGTTAAATTTATGTTCCATTACAACCCCCCCTCGTTCCCCCTCTTTTTTTCCTCCTCCCTCCTTCCTTTTGGTTTCATCTTCTCAGTAAAACACATAACTTAAAATGAAATCAAATATTAAAAATGACAGACTATATAAGTGCTGTGAGTAACTTCAGGTCACGGAGGGAGGGAAATGCAGGCAAGTTGTCAGGCACTATCTGTCAGAGTGAATTAGAAACAATCAACAGAGACTGAAAGGGAAGGTGATTGTTATTAAGCAGTGGGGCTGTGAGCAAGCTACCCAGATGTGGTCATGCATATAAAGAACAGGAAGCAGCAGTTTAATTCAGGAAGCACCGGCAAATAGGGCAGCACAAAGGATAAAAGTCTTTTGTCGCTAATAAGCTGGAAGTTACTTTGATAACAGCAGGGTTAGAGCCTAGAATAAAACACATTTCTTCTCCCTACCATACACCATTAATATCACAGAAATGTGGTAGAAAGGAATGTGTGCCACAAGTAAAGATTAGTTGCTGGGCCTTTGCATCAACAGCAACACAATGTCACACGGCTCATATTATTAATTAGGAAACCACTACTGGCTACGTCTAGGTGACAGGAGTCGGGGGGGGGGTGCGTTAACTCCCTTTACCTCTGCAATATGTTCAGATCTGGAACTCTGTACAACGCCAAATAAGAAGCGCATCATTGTTCCAAGAGAGGCACACACCGCTAAATGGTTTTGTGCTTTTTCCTCCACCCTTTTCTTCGCCCATGGGAAAGGTGAATAATTGGAAACAGTCTAAATATAATGAAGACCATTTATGTGGTGGCTAAAAATAATTTCGCATGCAGACGGGGCTTGACTTCAGAAGGGGGCAAGAAAGGAAATAAGGATTTTACAAGCGGGCATTCAGCAATTATCCTTCCAGGCTCGAGGTGGACAATGGCTTTGTAAACAATGCAGAGATTACAGAGATCGAAAAATAAATAGATAAATAAACAAATAAATGATTATCCGATGCCGAAATTCCCCTGCAATGCATGGACAGAGTTTAACTTGGTCTACAGGCATGGCATACAATTCGAGTGGAAACCAAAAGTGTGTGTGGAGGGGGAGACTTTTATCTACCAGGGATTTGTGGTGAAAAGGGCTGGATTAGAAATATTCTAAGTGAGGAAGTGAGTAGAGGCCTAGACTTACTGGCGACCCCAGTACAGCATGGTTTTCCTGCCGGAACTTCTGTGTAGAAAATGTGCAAATCATGCTCCACAGGATGCCTTTTAATTTTCACACAGCAATACCCTGGCTTGTTGATTTATCATATAGCAATGAAGATGTGGCTATGTGAAAAATTTAAAATTCTTGTAGCTCTTCAAGCATGATAAACAGAATGACCAAGTTCTTTACAGGTCACAGGAGAACCCTGCCTGCACCTCAGTGTATGTTTTGACAACTAATGCATGCTTTTTCAAAAAAAAATACTGGCAGAACACGGATAAAGCAGCCCAGTTGTGGAAGATTTGTGGGGTACAGGAATATGATGCAGCATTATAATTTAATCGGCTGCCTTTTTTTATACAGACATAGAGACAATCTAAATCAATTTCACATCCTGTGTTATGCGTCAGATTCAACAGATGTGCATATGTACATCTGGAACATGTGATTTCAGGGATCATTGACTATGGAGTCAACCATGGGAACCCTTGTGCTTTGACAAGCTAGGGTAGATTTTTGGACATCTGAATATTCTTTAATCCTCTAGTCCCCCAGGGCATAACTCCAAATAATGGCATAATTCTAAATCATATTTTCATGTGACAATGATCATACAATTAGTAACAGGGTTTATGTAAATGGCAGCTGGGGGAGTGATCCAGGTAAGGGTCACAGTAGGCAGAGCTTATTTAACCCTTTGCCTCCAGTATCTTCATCTCGATAGGGGGATCTGAGGCTGCTATTTGAACTGAGAAGAAAGCTTCTACTGATACAATGGGACCTTTCAACCTGGTGAATACAGCAGCTGCAGGAGTGGGTGAGGGGTGGGATCACAATAAAGAGCTAAATTACATGCACACACTGATATTCTCATCTGCTATTTATTTATTTTTAATTGTGAGATTATCATCATGTCTATTTTAGCCCTCAGTCCTTGAAACTATGAAACAATAATACAGAAAATAGCTTCACTGTGCCTGTGAAAAGTGCCCCTCCCTTACCACAGGCTACCCACAACCTCCCTTGATGCATTTGGGAGAAACAGTAAGAGCTTCCAGCCAAGAAAGTGCAACTTCCAGATAAGCCAACATCTCTTAATTCAAATGTTCAGCTACAATATCATTACTTTCGCTTATGGCATGAAACAAAAACAAACAAAAACCATTTCCCACAGGCAAGAGGATAGGATTCCAACAGCCAGCTCATCTAGCCTTGCACAGCCTTTCATGGGCCCAGTGGCTAAGGATATTTACTGCTTGAGTGAAACCCGCGTGTTTAGCCTGTGGAACTGAAGCCACAGTACACAACAGCCTTAAACAGGCAAAAGATGCAACCTCCTGCATTAACACAGAATGAGGCACTAGAAAGGGGATTATCTTATTCTTTTTCTCTCTCTCCAGCCAGTCTGTACGTTGCTTCTAACCTCTCAGGCTGTGCAAGTGGCCTTTGTGTAAAATTTATAGTGCTTCTTGCCATCCTATTTATGAAGAATACAAATGAGGCTCCCCTGGACATGCTGTTATTTGACAAACACAAATCCATAAATGATGGCACACATCAATAGGCGAGGAAGCAAGGTGATTATGTGCGTGTGTTTTCAAGAAAGGAGAGACTGAATGCACCTGCACTTTATTCTTATTTAAAAATGAAAGAGGGAGAGCTCCACCTCTGCTGTATTTCAAATTAACTATATAAATATTTTTAATATACTTGGAAAATGCATGTGCTCAATGACTCATGCCAAGTTTGTGTGCTGTGGACCACTTTCTTAACAGTAGCAACATTTATATGGTCATAACTGAAGTTTTTTTAATTTAACACCCCATTAAAAGAAATGAGAGGAAAGGGCATTTGCACCATTGTCGGTGATGTTGCTTCAAGTCCATCTCGGTCTGGATCAGATGCAACAAGACACTCTCCCATTGATTTACAAGGCTGCCTCTCGGAAGATGCGGGGCCTGCATCCCTCCCCTCCCCCGCTCACTAGAAAATGCAGGTGCGCACATGCTGGCGTATTCCGTTAATGGCACATCACTCACTACCACACCGTAAATACTGGATGGAAACAATGGCTATTTTAATAGCATTTTCATTAGCTTGATGCGTTCTTGCAGAGTGAAATCTAGGCTAGCGTTATGTTCCAACAACAGTTTGAAAACCAGCAGAATCATATTTAGTTACCTGCTGGGGCAACTTGGCATTATGAAGCAAGGAGAACCAGAAGGGAGGACAGAAGGGGGAGAAATGAGGGGTGGGGGAAGCAAAATAGTATATAGCAAGATTTCTATCCAAAGTAGCAGGATAGATTGAAGTCCTATCTGAAGAATCAGGAGGCAGGCAAACCTCAGGTGGCTAACAAGCATCGCAGACACTTCCAAGACTTGATCAGGGCAGAACTGGAGGCTGTTTTAGGCTAGGCAAGTCCTGAAACCTAAAATTTGCTGAGGTCATGACAATGTGGAAGGGGGATTTGTAGGGGAGACTCAGGAAGCAGTAGGGGGGAGCTTAACCTGGCCCTCACCTACTGATACTTCCCTGCAAATGCCCTCTGAAATTTGCACCTCCCTCCACAAAAAATAAAATAAATAACAGGCTTATTTCTGAAATTGGCTGTTTGTTTGCACATTTACTATATCTGCATGTATGTGTGCCCTGGATGGAAGTTCAGTATGTGATCAGGTAAGGATTTGTGAGTAAATGTTCTAGTGACTCACAGTAAACCGTTCTCCTTGTTGGGGTTCTCCAGTGTTCCAGATAAGGCAACAATGGATGCCTCAATATCTTCAGCATGAGGAACTGATTTTTCTAAGAGAAGGTGATTGTTTATCAAGGACTGATAAAGCCATTCTTTACAAACTTATCTGGTGAGGAAAATATATACAGTGGTACCTCGCAAGACGAAATTAATTCATTTCACGAGTCATTTCGTATTGCGAAAATTTCCTCTTGCGAAGCACGGCTTCCCATAGGAATGCATTGAAATTTAATTAATGTGTTCCTATGGGGGGGGAAGCTCTGCTTTCAACGAAATGGCGCCATAGCAAAGCAGCTTAAGGCGCAATCCAGCGCTCACAAACCCCGACTCACCCGCCAAGCCCAGGAGCAGCCACAGCAGCCACATTGCCCCCAAGCGCCACGGCCACTCTGGAAGTTTTAAGGCTCTGGAGAGGGGGAAGCAGGAGGAGGGCCAGGGAGAGGCTCCCTCCCTCTTTCCCCAGCAGCCGGACCCTCGCCTGTTCACGTGCAGGCAGGCAGGCAGGCAGGCTGTCTGATTGGCCTCTCCCGTTCGCGCGCAGGCGGCTTAAGGTGAGAGTGAGGGGGGATCCGGCTGCTGCTCGGCTGCCAGCAGCCGTTTCGGTGCGGCGGCACCAATCGCCAAACGCCATGTCCCTGCAGAAGCCGGGCGATGGTGGCGGCGGAAGTGTGAGGTGGGCGGTCTCCCCGGAGGAGGCTTGGTCTGACTTTCTCCTCCTCGCAGCGCCCCTGCCCTGCTTCGTCTTGCGAGTCTGCCAAAAAATCGGAAAACGTTTTCGTCTTGCGATTTTTTTCGTGCCGCGAGGCGTTTGTCTAGCAAGGTACCACTGTAATTGATGGTCATTTCAACTGTCTCAAAACTGATCCAAAAAAGGAAGAGACTACCTAACCCCTTATATGCTGCTTCCATGAAAGACATGGCGGGGAAAGGACGGGGCAACAACAAAGTTTGTTATCCACTGGCCTAAGAGAGCACTTGGAAGAATTAGGTTCAAGTTCTGTCTATGTCAAACTCCCATTGCCCCCAGCCAACATGGCTCACAGCAGTAGCTGTCAAAGCAGTCAAGGCTGGTGAAAGGTTCTCCATTAGAAGCTCAAGTGACACCTGTGGCTTGAGACACCTTTGATCAGTTGGGACCGTTGGGTACACCAAGTGAGACCTTACCATGATGGAGGCAGCTTGGCCAAAATTACCCAAGCCCTGGTAACCTCCCATTTAAACATATCAATGCATTATATATGGGCAGGTTTTAATAAAAACAGCTTTTTTAAATTAAAAAAAAAGTCCAGAAATTGTCATTTGTTCAAACAAGGCGATGGACCAGGACTGGGAATTTTGATCACATTATGCAGTGCTTTGTCAGCTCCACCTGTTCCCAGTCCATTACCAGGCCCAATTTAATGTGCTAGCTTTAACCCTTAATGATCCAAAGCCAGCTTACCTGAAAGATCACCTTCTTCCTTATGTACCTTACGCACTTCATCAGAGGGTCTGATGGCTATGAACAGGAAGAGAGCCTTTTTAGCGGCATTTCCCCCCTCCAGTCATGAAACAGGCTTTCCAGAGAGGTTAACCTGGGGCCATCATCCTTGGGGCCTTTTGGTGCCAGGGAAAGCATTTCTTCTCATCCAGACCTTTTAAATCATTCCATTTTTACTCCCAGGTTTTTTTTAAAAAAAAAATCTGCATTTATAAATTGTGGCTGTGTGGTGAATT